>NC_136780.1:2613577-2831019 GCF_947034865.1 Barbatula barbatula | reverse complement strand
TTTCGTCATGGATCTGCAGAATCCATGTAAGCCCTGTGGACGGGGCGACGTGCATGCATCCTATGATGCGGAAGGTAAGAGGTGATGATGGCCGGGCATTGCCGATTCCTGTTTTGTTCTAGTTGTTTTAGGGATTTGGATTAAGTTTGTGACCTTGTTTTGTGACCTTGTTGATATTTTTTATCTCAAAAAGGTACAGATATGTTTGAGGGTTGAAACTTTGTGTTTACATTACATACTCTGAACTGTGCAATTCTTCTCGCATCTTGACATATATATATTATTTGTTGCTTTCCTTCCTGAAGTATTTTTTTGAAGTGCTCATGATTCTTACGGTCTTTATCTTGTAGGTGTGTCATCACCCAGACTGTCAGGAACTGAACGGTTAAAAACCCTTTGCACCTGTGTGAGTCATGCGATTCTCGCTGTCACCTGGATGACACTGACAGCATGCACTTTGACAGGCACCCCTGCTTTGACTTGCAGCCACAAGGTAAATTACCCAGCAGACACACACGCCCAGTCACCATGAAACGGAAGTTGCGTTTTACTTCTTTCCCGTATCGTGATGAACATCTGGGCGAAACGACTAATGTAGGAAAAAAGTAGGGCGTGGTTTTATTTTCCCTTTCCATTTTTGATTGGTTTGGTGAAAGTTGGGGCCTGAAGGGGAGGGCAAAATATTCTCGAGTTGCTGTTGAAAGGGGGAGAGGAGCTTAACGCTTTTGATTAAAGATTACAAGCGCAGATGAATTTAAGAAAAATAATGGTGTGCGCAGATAAATCATTTATAACAATTGTCCGGTTCAATTTCATGGTGACTTTAAACAACAGATAAAGTTCACCAGCAACAACAGACTTGTACATTTAAGGTTATAAGCAATTAGATTATCAATCTGTCAATCAGCTTTCATTGTAATACAAAAGAAAATTTGTGTTTTTTTGTGTTTTTAAAAGGGATGACATGGACCAAATGATAAGCCCACAATACATAGGAAACACTTTCAATGCTGTGTAAAATGATTGTTACCCTAGAATGCCCGGAGAACATTCCTACAAACTTGAAGCAAAGATTTTGGGATTTGTTTGTCATAACAAATCCCCAAATTACATTTATTATTACACAATACAGTGGAATACTATTCTAATGTAAAAAAATATTACTACAAGTCCAGTGTATGAAATTTAGCGCCATTTAGCAAATTGCAAAGAACGGCTGACTCCGCCCCACCTTTCGAAGCACTACGGCAAGGTAATTTTAGTTTACTCAAATTAAAACTTTGAAAACATTCCTATTCATTGAAATCAAATCCAATATTGACCTAGAAACAATTGGAAAACTTAACTTAAGGAAAAACTTGACTTAAGGAAAAATTGTTATGTTAATAAACTGAAGTTATTATTAATCATTATAATAATATACAAAAACTACAATCGAACTAAAGTCTATCAAACGTATACAGCCAAATAAAAATAAACCAATAAATTATAAAATGATGTACTTTAACTGCTGAAACTTTAAGTAAAATTATCACAAAAATCTAAAAACTTAAAATATTAATAATACTTAAATCAAAACTGAAATAACTCTGATCTGTATAACCAAAAACTAAGATGACGGTGCGTCTACGCTTCTTTGCTGAAGGAGAAAATGTATTTACGAAAAACTCTCTGTAGAGCAGTTTGTCCTTTTAGGGCTACTGTAGAAACATGGCGAATTCCATGCAAACTTGCGGTGTGTGTAGGTAATACAAAATATATCGCTTCATTGTGTATGGTCTTTATACACCTCTGAAGACACAGTTACTGTATGTCTAATAAATTGCATTTCTGTCAATAGATCCTCTAGAAAAATACACACTGGACCTTTAAGTAAATGACTAAATATGGCACTATAGCAGTTCATTGTTATTTACTCTCATTGAGGACAAACTTTTTTCCGCAAAAAATGTCTTGGAACCTGTTTTCAGGCACACGTCAAACATGTTCATTTGCATGATCTGTGTGTCGAAGGTTCTATCCTGGCCCGAAATGTGTCCACGCGGTCCTGTCCCCCCCGCACCAGCCCCCCGTCAGACCTGGAGGAAGATGAAGAAGGAACCAATGAACAAGGGTAAGTTGCACAGTATCCACACGTACAAATCGCACACCTTTAGTACGTCCGTATCCAGGTCATGTTTTTATTTACATGTGGGTGGGGTTATAACATATAACACACCGCAATTTACCAGCCCTTTTGAAAAGATAAATTACCGGTGCGGTGCTCTGAAATAGCTATTTGTATTTGTTCATGAAGGGCAGTGGCTTGCTTTTGTCATGTACACGGATGCCATAACTGTGTATGCTGTGTTTTTGTTTGCTTTCTTCAGGGAACGCAAGACTGGAGGACTGAAGATGAAAGGAAAGGACGGAAAGAAGCCCAGACGACGACACACTGATGTAAGTGAAGTCGTCTCCTCAAAAAGGCTCTTGGGAAATACTGCAAGTTTTGTAAAAAATTACTTTCGTTACGCAATATTGAAACTCTTTTATTATAATGGGCTGAAATGTGTTCATGACCTGGACGTGCTTGCAAAGTTTTACTCTTTTTCTTAAATTCGTTTTTCATCAGTCTGATTTTCTTCATTCGTTTTAATAATGAAAAAGTATTGATACGTTTATTACATAAGTGCGATCGTGTTTCTCAGAACTCCCATGTTGATGGGAAACGCTGCAGGAAAGCTTTAATTTCTTGCGTAGTAACGAATCTAGTTTTACCGCACAAGCACAGACTTGTATGTGGTCTTCCATCTGATGTCAAATGCAGTGCACGGGAAGTGACACATCGTCTGCCTCAGGATGTGGCTCTTGAAACACCAGGCTGTGTCAGGGATAAAAGATTCAAGTTTTGACATATTTCGATTGTTGAGCTTGAAGTGGTTTGTGGCTTCTCTGACTGGTTTTGGATCTGCCGCCCCCTGTAGGACCCCAGGAAAGAATGCTTCACGCTTAAGTTTGACCTGAACATCGATATCGACACTGAGATTGTCCCGGCAGTAAAAAAGAAAACGCTACGGTGAGTGTTGTGCCTTTTTAATAATTTAGGGGTGGAGGGATTTTTCTGTGAACGATGACAGCATGGGAAATGGTGGAGGCGTCAACATGTCAATGTGGCATCTATGTATCCATTTCTGTTGTTAGCCAGTTAATTATCGAAATTAATTTTGATAAAGTTTTGTTGTGTTTACTTTTAAATTGCCATGACTTGTGCTAGCAAATGTTTATGGTTAACTGGAACTTCATTGATTTGCAGAGAGGTGCTCGGACCCATTTTTGAACGTAAGGGGATCGAACTGCCCAGAGTTGATCTGTTCCTGGACCAGTCAAACACTCCACTGTCGCTCCATTTTGAGGCTTATCGTTTTGGAGGACATTATCTCAAAGTGAAAGGTAGAAACCGTATGTTTTTCCTGACCCTTCGTGTTTCTGAACTACTGTACCTCTGTGAAATTCTCATTTTAGCAAGACTTTTTCTGTCACTGTTACCTCTCTCCCTTCTATCTATAAATTCATCACAGTGTCCGAGTATTAGATTGTAAAGGAGTCTTAGAAGAACACGCTGGTTCTTCTTTATCACCTCGTTCAACAACTCTTTCATGACTCTCATCTGTAGTCTGATAGCGCAACTACACGCAGACACAAGATCCACGCCCACTGCGCTCTGTGGCTTCTTCCGTCATGAATAACCTGCGACGTGAGAATGGAGGGAGATAGTGTTTAAATCTAATGTGAGACGTTGCTTATTCATGTAGAAGAGCTTTTCATTTCGCTGCGGCTTTGAATTTCACAGACAAAGGATTTCAGCAAATAAAATTGAGTTTGGGATTAAACCCTGTTTCTTGCAAACGGGTGTTTGTAAGTATTTGTTTTTATAAAAGTATTTCCAGAATTTGTATGATCATTTACATTCATCCCCAAAATTGTTTCCAAAATACAGTGTATTGATTGTATAGTAATTTTGATTTACATTATTTAATGTACTGCTTGTTGTGCCAATAAGCCATTGGCATACTTTTTAAAAGTGTAAAGTAAAATATTAACAAATTAAAGTAAAATGACTACAATGGAAATATTTATTTTCAATTTTAAAATATACTATTAAAAATAGTATCAGGATTAGCTATGTCATAACGTAAGTCTATCGGTAATGTAATAAAGATAATGAAGGCGATGGAAATGTTAAAAACGATTAAAAGTCAAATGTAATGTGGCACATAAGTTTTATTATTTAAAAAATGTAAGAAATAAGAAGAATTTGAGGCATGTGCTGAATGTTGATGTAATTTGATGTCCTTACATTTGAAGTAATGTAATTGTCTTTAGTTTTCATGCAAAATACATTTTTCTATTGATCACATTCATGATAATTGTACTGTGTCATATCACCCACTGTAATATTCATTCATTACCAGGCGTCTTATAATATAATTATCTTTTAATTGCATCTTTTTCATCTAACTAATGTTTTCTGAATAGACAAACAGGTTCACAAATCTGACAGATATTTCATTATGGTTAATTAATGATAGATTCATCTCTGCTATAAATGATGATAAACGGTGTGTGCCAACTTTTAATAATGTATGACCACATATGTGTTTGTGCCCTGCAGCTCGCCCTGGCGATGAGCTTAAAGTAGAGCAAAGCGTGAAGGATTTACGCTCTCTCAGTCTACCCAACATGAAGCCGTCAGTAGGGGGCAGTCTTTACATCCTCACACCGGCCAGTGAGAAGGCCGAACATGGGTCCCTGCCGCGGCGAGAGAGCGTGGACATACTGGTCAGTCATGTGTACACTTATTCAGGCTTTATAAGATGGTTTGTCCCCTAAGACTCTGTCTTTACTTCATTGATTTTTCCTCTTACAATGTCTAGCAAGATTTCTCTTGCCCCCAAGAAATAAGCATTTAAATGTATTTCATTTAATATTTTATTATATATGTTATATTTAATTATTTTTAGTTTACAATGTATTTTATCTATTATATCTTATATAATATAATTTTAATGAATAATTCTAATTGTAATTATTTAATTTAATCTTATTTATAATTTTGCATATAATAATTATATTTTAGCCATTTTATCATGTGATATTTTCATTTACATTTAGTCATTTAGCAGACGCTAAGTTTATTTTTTTACGCCATAGTGATACGAGAGTGTTTGCCGTTTCTGGCTCTAAAATATCGTTCCCTTTCATCGTATCTGACCCGTTTAGACTCACCTAGACTTTTGTAAGATCTTCCTAAAATATTGACCATAACATGATCTCATAACAGGAAGTTCACTGACCACAGGAAGTGATCAGTTTACCGGTGGTTTGCTACTACTATGAAAATGCGCTCTTAACCTGACTGTGGTCTGGTCTTGTTGGGCATGATGTTGTTTTAGGTGTTAACTTTCTGTAGAAGTGCTCTTGTGTGTCTTTCAACATCATATAGTTGGATTTTCCCATCTGTGACGCATGTGAGATGGGTAGACATGTCTTGGCTCACTCCTGCTGTCGTCAGAGGATTTTGCGTGCTTGTACGAACGTGGAGGTGCTCCGTCTCAACACGGATGACTGTAGGGATGTGAGCGCAGGCCTGACGCTGAACCTGCCAGCTTACTGTTATTTTGAGGGTTAAACATCAGGATTAGCTACAAAAACTATAGAATGTTTCGCCTCTTGCATCAGACCTTGGTTATATGGATGCCGGTTATGTAACTACTTGAGACAAGCCCGTGCGTGTTGGATGACTATTGCTCTGGTCTTCTGTCGAACAGAGATTTGTTGTTCCTGATCCTCAGAAAAAAAGCCTGATATTGTCGTATCTTAGTCTGCATGGGTTGGATTAAGCATTTTCTTGTTTGTGGCTGTCCTAAAAAGGACACTCTTTTTTTTGTTTTTAAATGTAGTTGTAATCGGGCATTTTTGACACACCACACACCCTAGCAACCACAACATCTGGCAACCACTTACAAAACCTTGCATTGAAAAATGACTTAAATAATCACATTGTATTACAGAAGCGTCATTGTTGCTGTGTATAATTTTACAGATCTTATATTTGGTGTGGTTTTGAAGCACAAGCCCTGATCATGAACATCAAACAACGTTGAAATCTCAGTATCAACAAATACTTCTTTTAGTCAGGCATTTCCTATCATCCATGATGCAATTCCTGTTGTAGATGTCCATTATATGCAAATAGCATAACACATTCCAAACTTTCATCCAACACGCTTTGTATGATGAATGAGATGAGATGAAAAAGTATAAGCAACAAATAATAAAATAAGGCCTTTTCATTTTACGGTCGTCTTGTTTTTTTTACAATTATTATTATGATTTAGTAGGTCCTCTCACCTTCTTAAACCTTAACTTACAGAACATTTTTGGCATTTTTATACTTTGGCCACAGTTTA
This sequence comes from Barbatula barbatula, assembly GCF_947034865.1. Taxonomy (NCBI): domain Eukaryota; kingdom Metazoa; phylum Chordata; class Actinopteri; order Cypriniformes; family Nemacheilidae; genus Barbatula; species Barbatula barbatula. Next base: position 2,824,570 of record NC_136780.1, on the reverse strand, counting down.
ATATGTTTATTAAGTTGTTTGAATTGCAGGGACAGCTGGAATGTCTTTATAGCGTGACAGTGTTATAATGTCAGGTTTTCAACCCCATAACATTGCAGAACCCGTAACAAACACCATATATCATCTCGGCTATTTTTGAAAAGATATTTGGGTTCTTTTAAATGTTCAGTTGACCCTATGTGTTACATTTCATAGCTATGAGCTAATCTTTCATTATTCTGTTTGTTTATATACAGACGCAGACCATTTCATAGCCTTATTCAGTTTTTATTTCTGTACTTTATAGATATTTTGTTTAGTTTTATTCTGTGAGCTACTAACAAAATTCCCAAATAAAAATATTGTTTCTATTTGCAGAAAAGAATATAAAAAAGATTCTATGGATCTTTACAGACATCAAATACTGCAAAACAACTTCATATTCATTTTCAAGCAATACAACTGCATCTGTGTGCCGACCACCTCGAACCATCTCGGCTTCTCTCTGAAGGAATCCTCAAGAAATCTTCTTTTGGAATTTTTATGAGAGCTGCTTGGTTTTGTCTGCGAGTGTGTTTGACCCGTATGTGGTAACACACCCACTGTGTCTTGCCCTCTCACCAAAGTCTGACCTTTAGAAAGGAACCCGTCGCCCCTCAGATTATTGGTACGCCGCTGACATCGCGGCTCCTCTTTGAGGTTTGATTGGGCAGATACGCCCTGGTGACCTTTGAAGCACGAGCGTTTGATGTAGCGCTTTGACTTTTACTCCGTTCGCTGAAAGACAAGTGTCTCATGAGAGCATGTTTTCAGGTGAAAGTTGTGTTTGTGATATTTTGATCTAGTCCATATTTTTCCATTTATAAAGTGTCCTAGTGGCCGTTTGTATAACTGCAGATATGTGCCGCTTCAAAATGCAATGGCAACAGTACAGCGCATGTGAATTACTGTGGTTACCCTTGAGTTCCAGTTTTCAATTGGACTAGATGTTGCGTTGAAGAGGGAAATTGCATCACTGCCATGACCCATGATTTGATATTCAAAAGTTGGTTGCGGGTCGTCCCTTGTCGGAGACAGTCAGATTGAACAAATATCTGTGAGTGGTGTAGCACGAGTCTTTTGTGCAAAAAGACTTTTGTTTACTTCTGCTAAAGGTTCATTTTTGCAACTTAGGAAAACACTCCGATACAGATGGTCTCAAAGCTGATGTCATTCCATTAGAAAACAAAATATCTAACCAAGTGCCATCTGTAAAGGATGCGATAACCTTTCATACAACTAACTTCCCTTTTCTAAGAATATTTTGAACTGGCTGATGTCGAGGTTATCTTTAGAAAATCATAAATGTATCAAGTTCATTTGAAACTTTTAAAACGAGTAATGCAGTTTAGTTTTAGGGGACTGATCTTGTTTAACTGTCATGTTAGCATTGCAGTATTATTTTCACGATTAGAATAATCATTACGTTGCATCTTCAATTTAGCTGTTTGCAGTGAATTACAATAAATCTACATTTTTGCAATATTGGGAATATTAGTTTTTTCACCGTTTAGGAAACATTGTCCTGATCTCTCATTAAAAAAGGAAACGTAGCCTTTGATTAAACACAACTCGTATCAAAGGTGCTCAGAATCTGCGGGCCGTGTCAATCTCCAGGAAATGAGGTGCTTCCTGTTGCTTTTTGAAGTCGCTGATAACACACCAAATTAAAACGGTATTAATATCACAGCTTTGTTTGCTGTCCGAGCAGATCTAGTTTGTGCACAGTGCTTTCTACATTTACAAAGTATCAAACTAATGCATTTCTTGTGGTTTGTTTCTGGTGTTTAACTTTAAGTCTTGGCTTTACACGTTTGGCAGATTTATCTTGGTTTCACAATTTTCCTATAAAACTCCAAACCAATGCAAACAGTAGTAATGACTTATTTAACCGAGTTATCAACAAAGACCTAACCCCCCATCCCAGCCCCCAAAAGAACCCCCCTCCCTGCATGATTCCTGTTCATGTGAAGTTAACACGATTAACATGCAATTAGTTTCTGACCATTAACACTCTTTGTTCACAGACAATAGACCAAAATGTGAGTTTAGCAAAAAACGGGCCTTGTCTTCACGGGAAACTGGCAGCGGGACGACTGTTAGTGATAAGCCAAATGAGAATTAAGATTTCGTAATAAACTAACAATGTATTGCACCAACCGATATAAAAGATTAACCTTTCTTTTGTATATATAATGTAACAGAAATTATTTACTGAACTGTAAAAGACTATAAAGTTATGAACTTGATGTGTATCAAATAACTAAGTTAGCCCTTTCTGGTCAAATGTTTTTTTTATAAACTTGTGTAACTCATTTTTGCTTCAAAATAAATCTTGTTGTATCGGGATTTATTTAGGTATGACATTTTACTGAAAATTGGGGTTTTGGTACTTCCCATTATTCACAAAAAAACCCTGTGATGCAATACATTAGATCGCCATTTACTAATACTGTCATTCTTCAAGGAGGTTGTTGTGTGGGAGGGGTCAGAATCTGCCGTGTGTGTGTGTTTCCTCCGGTGTAAAGAATGACTTTGTGACTTGAATTTACTCCTCCCATCTCCTGCAAAGACTTTAAAAATACCTACATCTGTCAGGGACTTTGAACACGTGGCATTCGTAGTTTGTCTTTGTTTCCTGTGGATGTAAACCGGTGAAGTGGGAGTTTGGGGTACATCTGTACACCCTAGTGCTTGACTCGGGTCGGTTAAGAAGGGTGCAGGTCACATCATGGTACGTTTTGGACGTCTATCCTCATGGCACAGTTGGGACCTGCTCCACATGGTTCCTGAAAGTCTTCCTGACGCGTCGTCCCTACGACGAAGTCCTCCAGCGAAGTGCAGGGTAAGACGGATGTTATTGACTGATGTTGTGGATCGGTTCTTTAGGGTTCATGACCTTGGTGATGGTGTTAGGTGATTCAAGTTGGTTAGAAACTTGATGCGCACTTACCGTAACCATGATTTTTAAAGGGATTTTTTGGGGTTCATAACCTTAGTGATAGTCAGTGTTTTTCTCATCGTGGTTATCCCTCAGCGATCAACCCATCAATTATTATACTCTCAGATACCGTCACTTTCCAGCGGATCATTTAATGTGGGGGAAGACACTGGGTGTCCGCACGGAATGGACGATGAATGTGCATGTAACGGACATCAGCGTGACGCCACCTGACGGCACGGGTCCCCCCACTTTATGTAGACAGAGAGTCTTATCTGGTCCGGCGATAAGGTTGTGGTTTTGATCACTGATTAATCGTCTGCTTCAATGGCTCTTTGTTTTGCCCCCGGTTTGACTAATTCAAGCCGGTAACTGTGGATGTTGTTAACCCTGAGAATGGTCCCGTGTTGACACCCAAGCAAGGCTAAAGAACTAAATGTGACCTGGTTAGATTTGTGTTTGTTTCTGGGTGGTTTTGTGAAGGTTTTCTGATGATTGGTCTCATCATTATTCACAGTTTGATCAAAGCCGTTCTTATCTTAATTATAACAGTGATTTAAAAGAGCGATACGCCTCACAAAATACTTTATCAAGTTTGTTGTTGTGTTTGGTTGACTTTGTTTTTTACTGATATATGCCACAGGTAAACATCTACAATTGGAGAATGTTCTCTGGATGTTCTCGTAATTGTTTATTTTTTTATGGTGTTTATGCCGGAATAGTTTGGATAAACATTTTTGTTTATCATTTTCACTTTAACTTGTTCTAATGTATATTTGAATATAATTATAGGACATGTATTGTAATATATCTATTATCATTGTCACTATTATACTGAACACCCAGGCTTTCAGTTGACAATAATGTGTGAAAGTGTTTGATCTATCGGATCAAAATTCTCCCCACCCTTTATCTGAATGCTTGAAATGTAAGGTGAAATAAGGAGTATCCACTCGGTCATAGATCATTTACAATTGTGAAAATGTTGTTTATACTCCAGATCAATAGTAGAGAATGCATACCAATCTTCTGAAAGTCTTGACTTGTTGTTGCATGCGCTTTTTTTCGGGTTTCCCCGCAGTTTCATATTCCACAGTCATTTCCGTGTAACGGTAAAGTGAAAGGGCTGCTGGGAAATCACTCCTGAAGAGACACAAGGATGCCATTCTAATGATACTGTCTTGACCTTATAAACACCTAAAAGTATTGAATGAAAATAACATTTACTGTAAGCGAAAACGCAAATAATATGTTTACAGCAGAACATTTTATGTTGTGTAGTGTCATTCATAAAAGAAAATGTTTTTTCCAGTACAATGAATATCAGTAAATAACAAAGGTATTGTACAGTTTTTAAGAGTTTTTCGCTGTTCACTGAGTTTTTGATAGTGGTGCATCAAAATGAAAATTCTGAGCTGAAACGGATACAGAGAATTCAGGAAGCATTTGGCCGAAAACTGAAAAGCGAAAATGAAATAGTTTTTATAGATTTGTATTCATTACACAATAATGAATTATAATTGTATTCATTACACAATAATGAATGACTAAAACGACAAAAATGAAAGGGAACATATTTTAAAACAATACTAAATGTGATATTATATACATAACAGTAGACAAGTTATAGTAAAACTCTTCAAATACAATAAGTTTATATATGGTGCACAATCATTTTAAAGAAAACAACAGAGAGATGCGTGTAAATGAACACCGAGAAAGATATTTTAACCAGACAGATTTTGGCCCCCTATTGACTACCATACTAGGAAAAAATACAATGGTTGTCAAAAGTGCCCCAGAATTGTTTGCTGTCCTACATTCTTCAAAATGTCTTCCATTGTGTTCAACAGAACAGAAAAATGTAGTAATTTTTCCTACTATGGGAGTCAATGGGGGGCAAGATCTGTTTGGTTATAAGGATTCTTCCAAATATCTTTCTCAGTGTTCATCAGAACAAAGAAATGTATGCATGTAAATCATCTAAAAAATCATCTTAAGAGACTTTGACTTCACAATTACATTAATTCCTTCATTAATGTCATTTTGCAGTTTAGTTTTGACAGTATTTGTTTGCTAGCTGAAGCTGTGAACATTTTTAACAAAAGCACAAAGTCCTTTTTGGTTCACCGAAATGTAAAACAAACAATCAGTGGACATCTCTGAGGTTCCAGGATGTGTTTGATATCTCCTCCTCCTTCACATGTGACCGCCTGTAGCCACGCCTCTCTTTCCTCTTTCCACACAATGAAACGAGGTTCTCCAGTTGCCATGACGTTTGCCCCGTCCTATTCAGTAATGCAGGCAGGGAGGCTCAGTTGGTCACTTTTACCTCACATCACAGAACCTACCGGTCAGCCACCTTGCTTCTCATGAAGGAAATCAAGAAGATCTTTATTTACGTTAGTGGATTTCACTCGGCTGTTTTTCAAACTAGTTTGACTCCCGTGTGAGGGGTCACTTGTGTATCTTTTGGTGCGTGTGCGAGCGTTGGGTAGAAGAGGGTTTGAGAGATCGTAGCAGCTGGGTCTGGCATGGGTCAGGCTCTGTGAATCAAGCCGAAGGATTACCATGGTCTTCCACACATTTGACATGTCGCTTGCTTCCAAGGTGAGTAAAGCAGACACTTTGGGAACCCGGTTCCTCTTCATAAACTCGCTAGTCGTTTAATTGCGCCGCTGTCTTTTAACTCCGAGCACAGCTGATCCCAGAGTGGATATGGAAAATGGCATTTCTATGTTTTTGTACGATCTTGCACCTTTTAATTCAAGAAAGGTTGCATGTTTCATTCATTATTTTACTTTTTATCAATATGTGCCCTGGGAATAGAACCCACAAACTTTGCATTACCAGTTGAAAAACAGGAACATTATTTGTTTTGCATGTGCTTTATAAAGTTTGTGTTTGCGTCTGGTGTTTATAAATCTCATTGGTTGCTTTAGGTTTAAAATAAAAAGTGAGATTTGTCATGAACCGTCCACCACCAATCCCTGTAAATTATAGATGCGAGGCTTTTTGACAGAAGGATTTCTTTTGATGTGGCATTCGTTGGATATGTCGGTTCCTTCAAGCTTACAGTATCTCTTTTGATAAATGCGTTCCTAAATCAAGCATATAAATTGTGCTTTAATGAGGTTTTGTTTTGAAGTGCTATCTTGTCATCAGTCAGTCGTCCAAGTTTGTCTAGAAGTGTCGTCCGCTGGGCCGCTGTTGGTGATCCGTTGCATAAGTCCGTCGTCTGTCCTCCCCAGAAAGAGATTTCCTGACATCTGCGTCCTCATCCTTTCACCCCAGGGTCCGCAGAAAGCCCCTCATCAAAGCTCACCGTCTGCCTGCTGCTTTGCCCCAGTGCTAAATATAGCGGGGAGCAAACTGACCAATCCAGAATTCTTTTATTTCCGACGTTACTGAGACATTCTTGATTTCAGTGCATAACAGCACAAGAATTCAATGTAATGTTAATAGGATTATAAATAGAAAGCACATGTCTTTAGGGGTCTTACTGCACATGGTGACAGAAACAAACAGATACAAATGCACAGCGCACATTAACATCAGAAAAGATGTCTTGCAAAATTCAAGACAGCTGTTTTCGCCCCGAGAATCGGTTTCCCCAGTGTTTGTTTAGGGAATTCCATTGTTTTGTCTTCAGTCCTTTCCTGTTTTTTGCGCATTCCCCAAAATGTCGTAGTCCTCTGTGGAATTTTCAGGAGTTATTAGTGCGTTGTGGAATTCCTTGTGCTCTCAAGAGAGGTCAGCGAGGCCCGTGTGTCGGAGAGATTACTGCTTCCTTGGATACTAAAGTGCTTGTTTATTTGTTTAACTGGCTGGATCTTGTAAGACGGAGTGTGTCTGAAGATTCTCTGGCAGAACAATGGCAGTCTTGATCTCTGAGCAGGTTTGCCGGCTGCAGACTTTCAGTATGATGTCATGAGGAAATTACAGCGTTCAGCAGGAGTTAACTGTTTTGGAGATTTAGTATGAATCATAATCTATTGTTATTTTTGATGATGTCATGAGCTAACTGAAGTCCTTAAAGGGACAGTTCACCCAAAAATCCTCCCATCATTTACTCACATTCGGAAGATGTTTGGAAGAGTGCTTGTAACCGAACAGACCTCGACACCCATTGACTTTTTCCTAATATGGGAGTCAATGGGTGTCGAGATCTGTTTAGTTTTAAGCAATCTTCCAAATATCTTCCTCTGTGTTCGTCAGAACAAAACGCATTTGAAATAACTCGAAGGTGAGTAAATGATGGCAGAATTTCCATTTTGGGGTGACTTTTATCTTTTTATGATGGCAAGTAGGGTTAGGCGATTTACTGGTTAAAAGGATAAACTGATCATTTTTGATTTAATGTGAATACGAATAGTTTTTCCTACAAATGTGTCTTGTTGTTGTTGAACTGATTTTAATCTACATGACAAATAAAATTAAAAACGTTTAAACTTTTCATATGTTTAAGCTTTGGCAATGGTTTTGTCAGTAAAGCCATTATTATTATACATTTTCAAATTACTTTTGCGTAATAAAATTTAATGCATTTAAAACCAAAATATTTCGAAAAATTGATCTTAGAGTCTTGCTTTAAATTGTTAAAATTAGAATGCATTAGAAATGCATATTTCTGATATTTATATTTGTAAATTATTTATAATAATAATAATAATAGTATTATTACTATTATTGTTTAATGTTGTTTTCTTTTGCTTTAAATTGATAAAAATGACCATTTCTGATATTTATATTTATAATTTATTTATAGTTTATTATTATGATTATTTCTTTAACTTTTTATAAACTAGAAATAAAAAGGCAAAAAATATGGAAACTTTCAATGCTGTTTAAGATGCACCTCATGAAGGTACTGAAGTTGAAATATAGTCTTTAGCTTGGATGTATCGAGTTTTGCGGATGAGGTTTAATCCGTTTAGATCAATGCTTTGCTGCTATGTTTAGCTTCTTGTTTGCCTCTCCCGCCTCTCTCTCGCTTTCATATCTCTGCTGTCTCACTCTATCGATCTGTTTATACATCTCAGTACACCTCTTTCACACTCACTCATACTATAGTGTGCCGTTACTGATAACACATCTCTTATCTGTCCTTCACAAAGACTTGTTGGTATCTTGTTATCTCTAAGCATTTCTAAACGTAGTGGTTCAACAAAATTCCCACCTTTGTCTTGCAATGATTTTCTCTCTCTCTCTCTCTCTCTCTCTCTCTCTCTCTCTCTCTCTCTCTCTCTCTCTCTCTCTCTCTCTCTCTCTCTCTCTCTCTCTCTCTCTCTCTCTCTCTCTCTCTCTCTGTGCACACAGGGTCAAGCCCGTCGGCGGAAAAACATGACCGAGTTTCTGGGTGATGCGAGCATACCTTCCCCAGGAACGTTGGCCATTCTGGGCGGATCGCAGCCGAGCGTCGCTCCTGGAGTGCCACTCTCCGGAGTAGGTGCTGGACCAGACAACTGGAAGAACCGCGCCACCAGTCGGATCAGTGTCTTCTTTGGTGCCCCATCTGGAAAGGTAACCCCACACGCACACACTTTGTCATTAATTGTGAACCATCCCTATAATGGCCTCAAAACCCGTCCACATGCATGGAGCCACCTAATTCACATTTCCTTGTAAAACTGTAGTTTGTTAACCTGATAGAAATTAAACCATGCATCCCCCCCAAACTTTTCCCAATCCCCACGAGACTCCCATGAAACTCAGGATTTCTATCTCTGTCACACCAGATGGGTGACATAGAGACATCCGCTGTCACTCACCTGTCATTTCGACGTCCCCTCTTTTCACAATTAGCATGAAATCCCTCTGAAGGGAGACAGGGTCTGTCCTTATGTCCCATTGGGACTCTTCAGTCACAAAGGGAAGGGTTAACCAGGGGCAAACAGTCATCTCCAGAACCGACTACAGTCCATCTGTGTCTGCTGCCTATTGTCTAGAAGCACTCAATGCAAAAGACTCGTTGTCATAAGTACACCAGCCAGCCCATTACAGGACAATAGCACACGGGCCATCCCAGAAGAGCATTGACATGAATAGATGGGCTTTCATTAGAAGGTTAAAGAGATTGGGGTGTTTAGGGAAAGAGCTGCTTGTAAGATGTGATATTGCCCGTCGGGGGTGTTGTGATGGAACGGACAGAAAGGAGTGTGGGGTTGTTGGTGGTCTCATGTAAATTGGGGTTTGTTTTAGGATTTATGGCGTGTTATATACGTTTTGGTGATTTAAAGCCTAGAAAATATACCAAAAAGTTAACGCCTGACGAAAAATGACATGTATTTCAAGTTCGTTTACACCCAATGTGTACATTTGCCATCTACATTTGTACATTTTTAGAGAGAGAAAGAGAGAGAGACTTTGTAAGATCCACCTGATGTGTTATATGTCATCCAGTATGCCGCTGTTGGATTATAAATTGTATATTTATAGTATACTGTATTTAATATAAAAATATTATATATAATATAATGCTTTTGAAGAATCAGTGCACTTTGAAGTTGCCATCTGATAAAGACATCTTTAAAGGGAAGGTGGCGAAAGCTAATGTAGATCATAGAATGGTGGAATATCTATTTCACATCGTGTGTGTCTTGTGTATGTATTAGGAGGTGGACCGCATGGAGCTGCTTCATACGAAGTTGCAGGCGTACACAAAGTTTGGCCTACCCAAGAGTCACTCTCAGCTAGCCTTCCACAAGGACTCCTGGGAAGAGGAAGAGAAACCAGACCTGACGCTGGAGGACAGCTGGAGACAACTGCTGGAGAACCCAGAGGTACACACACACGCTGGGATTGATCCGTCAATAATTGATTTATTGATGAATTCGATTGATCAGTGTTGCTTGCCAAGACAAGCATTAGTATTAATGTTATCCCAGTGCATCAATTGTATTTCTTCAATAAGTGTGACCTTTCTTGTCTTTTTTTGTGTGTTCAGAGTTTAGGTCAACGTCAGTTTCAACAGCAAGAGGCGATATGGGAACTGATCCAAACAGAGGCTAGCTACATCAAGAAACTCGGAGTCGTTACTGATGTAAGCACTTCTGTTTCTTTTTTATTTTGGTTAATTAAAAAGAAAACCACTGTATGTGAGACGTTAAAATAAAAAAGTCACACAAATCCTTATGGATAACAATAAAAAAAAAACATGATTTATGCAAAGCAATAAAACCCCAATTATTTGTTTTTGCGAATTAACTTCTCATTTGGACATTTGAAAATATCAATCTCATAGTCCTAATGTGACATAATATTAACGCAAAATAGAACAATAAACCCTTTAAAGGAGTCGTATGACACGGCTAAAATTAATATTGTTGTTTGTTTTAGATGTAATGCAATGTCTATACACCAATTAAGGTTCAAAAACGATGTATTTCCGCTGTTTGTTTCTCCTCTTTGCTCCGCCTCTCTGAAACGCGCAGATTATTTACAAATTTCATTGCTTCTTAAAGCGAGGTGTGCTATGATTGGACAGTTAACCAGTGCGTAGTGATGGGTCGTAGTTCTGCAAGCGTGTGACGGAAATGTAACCCCTCTTACCATATTTGAAACATCAGTTTCCAAAACGATAGTACTGACAGATACGCCCACCTTACTCGTGTTTACATTAGGGGCGGTCTTAGTCAAATCATACCACGAACTTTACGTGTCTAATACATGCATGGGCAACTTATAACACACCAAAGACACAGTAAAACACGTATTTGCACCATATGTCCCCTTTAATAATGTCATGTATGACGCAGATAAACGGTCACACTTTATTTTAGTTTATCTTCCTAAATAAATGTTTCTACTGTGCGTGTTTCTTACTTCCACCTGTGAAATAACTTTTCATCTTATGTAATCGTGGCTTTGTGGGCGGAGACAAAATCACACATAACTTCCCTCTTTTTGCAATCTAGCCAAGTTCACAATTTTTAACAATGGTTTTTAACAATAGTTTCCAAGTCAGTGTGGTCCAGTGGAGTTCAATGATGATTTATTGCGATTCTCTTCTCCAGCGATTCCAATGCGTCCTGCTGAGTCTACAGGACAACAGTTTGCTGTGCGAGGTGGAGCCTGCACGCCTCTTTAGCAACATCTACGATATTGTACGTCTGCACAGAGCTCTGTGGGTCCAGGTTATGTTTCCGGCGCTGGAGAAGGCGCGTCGCACAAAGAGCCTGATCGACCCTACGGACCTCGAGCAGGGATTCTGTGAGGTGAGTAATGATGAGCTATTACTGACATGTTAACCAGATTCATTTGCCTTTTCAGGTATTGCAACTGAGTGTCTTGTGCTTGTGTGTGTGTATATAGTTTACATCCAGATTCCAGCCATATATCCGGTACTGTATGGAGGAAGAGAGCTGTATGGAATACAATGGTACGCTTTTGAGAGAGAACGAGCTCTTTAAAATCTTCATCACGGTGAGGATTCACATTCAATGTAGTGAAGTCTTTACTTTAATTAGTATATATGTTTCAAAGTATATACGATCACATCTTTTACTTTTATGTAGTGGGCTGAAACCGATAAGCAGTGCAATCGTCTGAAGCTGGCGGACATGCTGGCCAAACCTCACCAGAGACTGACCAAGTACCCTCTGCTCCTGAAAACCATTCTGAAGAAAACCGACGAGCAAACTATCAAAGACGCCCTCAACCATATGGTGCGGCTCTGATGACTCGGAAAATATTCATCGTTTCCTCGATACGACATCTGCTTGGTGTTTCAATCTGATGTGCTTGTCTGACTGTTGTCATGCATCTTTAGGTGTCGTGTGTGGAGAGCTTCATCAACGGCGTGGACTCACAGATGCGTCAGCGACAGGAGCAACAGAAACTGGCGGCCACTTCGGCTCGGGTGGAGGCTTACGAAGCCGTGGAGGGAGCCAGTGAGGAGGTGGAGAGGGTGAGAACTCCATTAAAAATCCCTTTTACCCATTTGTTGTTAATAAGGGGCTGTAACAATATGTATTGAAATGTTTTTCTTTTAATACAAATAATAAAATGAATATATAACACTATCGGGTAGATTCAGCATTTATTTTAATTTGTGTTTCTTCTTATTTGCTCCATGAATCACTCAGAATACAAGTAGGGAGACGCAGAGGGAGACTTTGGGTTTTATACTGCTTATACATAATAAAAGACACCAATTTCCACTGTAATTGTAATTTTTGAGCGGGGTCACGCATGAATAAATACTGTAGTACACTATGGTATTTATTTACTTTAGTGAATTCTACTGAAATTCTTAAATACTACAATGTTTATAGTATATCGACTTGAATATTCACTACAGTAAATATTCAAGTATTCTACAGTGTTTACTACAGTTTCTTGTAAATAGCTTTTGCAAACCATATTTTTCACTTTTTCTTTATAAAAAACTCTCCGATCTGTTTCTAAGTTTGTATCATTTTTTTTGTATTCAATTTTTACCGCATACTATGGAAAGCGTATTTCACTATATAACTCAGTTTGGTTACGTACGTAACAAAAACAAGAAATTTGGCAAAGTTGATCAATTCACTTTTTTGATAGTAAAAAAACACAACAGTATACGCATTACACATACCGCTATTCACTGCATTTTACTATAGTAACTACTAAAGTATACTATAGTTTCTTTTTCATGTGGGTTCCAATAGAAAATATCAATGACATATTAAATGGACGTTATACGTAGTGGATGAACCGGTGTTTTATAATGTCAGACATTGTAATGATGTTCATTAACATCTTAACTCTTTCCTTTCTTCTCTTACTTTCCATCTTCAGGCTCTGAAGGAGTTTAATCGCTTTGACCTGATGGCGCCCATGATCGGCACATCACCAGAAGAGACCAGACAACTGCACCTGGAGGGGGCGCTCCGCATGAAAGAGGGCAAAGACAGCAGGGTTAGTTTGTTGACACCTCCCTCTCTTTCACATGGAGTCAAAACATGAATACATTCAAATGGCCGTGTTACATTTCCATATAAAACTGTTTGTATGTAATTGTGGTGGATTGTTGTTGTCCTGTCTGTCTCGTGCAAACGATCTCATTGTTATCTCTTACAATGGTAGATGGACGTTAACTGCTTCCTGTTTACGGATTTGCTGTTGATCACGAAACCGTCAAAGCGCTTGGACAAGGTGAAGGTGATCCGGCAGCCGCTCCTTCTGCATCACGTCGTGTGTAAAGAGCTTAAAGACACAGGTGCGCATTTTACAGCATCACGCCGAAACCCATTTTATAACCACGATTTTATTTCCAAATCTGATTCTTATTTAGTATTTATTTGATTTATTAATCATATTCACCAAAAATGCATGATCCTCAAGCTTTAGCTGTAACTATTGGTTTAACTTTCTATTGCCGTCTCCTACAACATTTACTTTACATAGGTTACTTTACGTGGACTATGTAAATGACATAAGCCTCACCAAGTTCTCATTTCCTTTTTGTTGTCATGCCATAGGCTCATTTGTGCTCATCTACCTCAATGAGTTCAAGAGCGCTGTGGCTGCCTACTCATTTCAGGCCAACAGCGCCACCCAGGGGCGAAGCTGGATTGACACGATTTGCAAAGTCCAGGTAAAAACATAATGTCCCTGTTGACCAAAGCATAACGCACTTGGCCTTTTAAGAGAAAAGTATGCTAATATGATGTCACTTGCGTGTTTTAGAAACAACTGCAGCGTTTGCGCTCCGAGGAAGCGAGGTGTCGGAAAGCTTGTCTGAAGAAGAGGCTTCTGGAAAATCAGGAGGACGAAGAGAGCTGTAACTCCACAGCCAGCTCGCCGCACCTCAGACACAAAGATCCCAACAACAGGTTTGTTTTAAAACACGAAATATGACATCATTCCAGGGTTATTTAGACATAAATTAACTTAAGTCTTTGTCTCTCTGTCTCAGCCAATCAGATGGCTCCACAGAAACCCTGTCGGTGATGGATATGGATGAATCTGGATCTTCTCTTGAACCAGCCACGCTACAGTCTGACCCGGGTGGGCATCCAGAATTTGATGCTAGTGTGTCCTCCCTCGTCGGGCAACAACACCCACAGCGAGCTGCCGACTTTGAGCCCCATTCAGACCTGGACCCACAACGCCGTTCAATGTCCATGGACAGCGCCTATGGCACCCTCTCGCCAGAATCAACCTTGGAAACGCAGAGCCGATTGGCCGCTACTGCGGAAGATGATTCGGAGGAAGACAAGGTGGAGACGAATGCGGACGATGAGGAGCGGGAGAATGTGGACGAGGGAGATGATGAGGAAGATAAAAGCTCGTTCGGTTCGCAGAACTCAGTGGCACAAGCTATAAAGCCCAGACGCCGGCCGCCCGTACAGTGTCGCTTGGCATTTCTGGAGAGACTCAATGTCAAATGCCTCTCGGAGGATAACCTTCTGTCCACGGTTCACAATGTTAACAGTAACCATGGTGTTACCAGGGCAGCCACAGAGCGCACAGGAAGTCGGCACACGTGGGAGCAGAGGGCGAAATGTTTAGAGGGCGTGTCGCTGAGCAGGAGCCTGACGGAGCTCAATGCCGCCGAATCGGATGAATCTTTACAGACGGATGGGGAGAGCGATGAAAGCTACAAACTCACGTGCAGTTTACCCACAGCCATGCTTTTGGAAGCGGTTAGAAAAGCCAAAATGGCACAGGATGCTGGTGGTATTCACCACAGCGTGTCTGATGGGGAGCTGTCGCCCCCTGGTGGCTTGGAAGGAATGGGACAAGGAGCAGGACCCAAGCAACACAAAAAACTGACACTGGCCCAGCTGTACAGGATACAAACCACACACAGGATACAAACCACACTGGTGCTCAATTCAACACTGACAGCCTCGTAAGTATTGTTTGTGTGTGTGTGTGCATGCACAGGATATAGTTCAACCAAACATAACAATGGTTAAAAACAATCTCTGTGTTCTTCACATTAAGCAATTGTATGTTTTCAGAAGACCTAAATGAAAACTATATCTGATGAAAAAATCATTTAATGAGATTTAGGGTCACTTTTTATTTCTTTTCCCTCAGAATATTATTATCGAATAACGTAAATAAAAACATATATAACATATCTAATATATTTTGACATAATTATTAATATAATTTTTCTATATTATAATTTTGTCGTTTTATAAGTATTGAAAAATGTCCTATGTTAATTCTATCTCATGTTAAGTTTCGGATTTTTTTGTGTTTTTGGCATTTATTATATATTTTCTAATATTGAATTTATTTACTTTTTTATTTTGATGTATAAATAAAACATTTTAAACGAAAAAGTTGTGCCACAAAGTGAGTTTGTAACCATTGTGGCTTTTGAGACAAAACTTTAAACAGGTGCAGAGTTATATACGAGATTATCATACGTGTTGAAATACCACGGTGTTGATTATTGTGTGTTTATACCGCGGTTATTGATAATATCGACATATTGTGACGCCTCTTATTTCAAATAACAGAAATGTTTTAATAGGCTCTTTTTGGCTGCTTTTTCTCCACTATACGGTCCAAGTTTCCATATTACAAGCATTTTATTTAAATTGTTTTAATTTAATTTATAATTAATTAATTAATAATAATCTATATTTATGAGTACAAAAATAATATCAGAGGTAAAAGCATAAAGTTTCAGATCAAATCCTTTTTAAGATCATGAGATTTTCTCTTAAAAAGTGACCCTAAACTTGTAGGGAGAGGGAGTGAAGGTTGAGCTAAATGTTTTCAAATGACGTTGTTCTGTTCCTTTAACATTTCTTCCTCGTGATTCTGACGTTTGTCATTTTTGTCTTCTCACAGAGAAGTGTAGCATCTTTCTGGCTCGACCCGAGTTCCAGGGAACCCTGCGGGACGAAATCCTGCAGGATGCAAATGCACTCTAACCAATGAGCTCTCTGACTCCCCTCTCCGTCCTGTCGGATGGATTCTTCAGTGTGACGCTTTCCCTAAAAAACCTCTGTGTAGCTTTACTGTCCTTTCATCGACAGGAGGGGCGGATCACAGACTCATTAACTCCTTGCACTTTGTATTACGCAACTTCAAAAAAGGTCAAAGCTTTCAGTGGAACTCTAGGGAACAAATAAAAAAAGATGGCGTGTGGACAGATCCTTTACTGTGCGATGTTTGAGGTCAAGATGGGTAATGTTGGCGGATGGGAATCCGCTGAATATGAGGAAATGCCACATGTTGAATTCCTGAACAATTCTGCACTACTGTGTGTGTGTGTGTGTGTGTGTGTATCAGGTGTGTGTGCATACATGTATGACTGAGCGAATGATTGATATTGACCTGAACCAAAATAATCACTGTCTTTACTTTCAGATAGCTTGAGTAGCAACTAAAGCACGTTACAAATATACTTTTGGACCAGTGTTATGTTCACATCGCTTTCTTGCTTGCACGATCACAACCCTTGGTTTTGCGAAGCGTTATATTTAGGTTTAGATGAATTGACTCCCTTTACTGTACATGTGTAGTGTGGGTCAAATTGAAATAACTGTTTTGTCAGAATCTGTTTGGATCGGAGATCAGTTTAGGAATCCTGATATCTTCAACATCAGCAGCGGTTGTATGCATAATGAAAATCTGTTATCGTCATCATCGGCCCTCTGTCGTGGAAGTGCGGATCCTCACTTCAGTGTTTCTTGGTGTAATACGTTTTTGTTTCAGCACTTACAAGAGCTCACACGCTGGTTATTGCAAGGGGTTTGTAAGTGGAAACTTCGGTTAGTTTTCTCCTAAATTGACATGTGATCTCTTTTTCTGTAAGCATTTGATCTCATCCGTGCTGCTTTAACCCCGAAAGCTGATATTGTCTGGTGCTTCACTAAACCAAGTCCTTTCCTCTGAGAGAGAAAAAAGTGCCCAGAGTAAATATGGTGTATTATACGTTTACTTATTAGGCTTCTTGTGTTTGTTATATTTATTGAGCTTGCATTGTTTTATATATAAATATGGTCTTTAATAGTAAAATTTCAGTTCACTGTATTTTTGTTTTCTTGTCTTACTTTGTCAATTGTTTTGTGTCAAATTCATTTTGAAATCTGCTAAGAACCAAAATAACCCGTGAATTTCCCGTGAGAGGGAGTGTTCCTTAAATGTCTTTCGAAAAATAAAAGACATCTTTCCGAATGTGAAAGGTTTGTTTTGTTTTAGTGACCATGTGTGTGCGCGACTTTCACAAGTTTGTATTACAAAAACGCCTTCTGTGCATCTGCAAAAATGAAAATTAAAAGTTCAAATAGTAATTCCAGTTTACCGCCACTAAAGGGAGGCAATGAGTCAACTTCGATTCACGTTATTCGTCACAGTGTATACGTTTGCAAAGCAGCTTTCCACAAGGAAACGATGTAAAATACACATAATACAGCAACAAATAAAAAAATTGGGAAACATTTTACAGTAAGTTTATAAATTGTGTTCAACAGAACCAAGAAATATATAGAGCAATTTTCCTACTATGATGGTAGTCAATGATGGCCAAGAACTGTTTGGTTACAAGCGTTCTTCCAAATGTCTTTCTCTGTATTCATCAGAATAAAAACTACATTTATACGGATTTGGAACAACTTGAGGGGGAAAATAAAATATTTTTGTTTTTGGGTGAACTGTTCCTTTAAGATATAAGAGAAACCATACATAACCCTTATGCATTATACAGCAGATATGCTTTTTCATGCATCCAGGCATCTCGGCTTTAGTCGGTCTATATAACAGTATAACTTTTAAACCGTCTGAATCGCTGGCACAGACTTCGCCCATTGTGGCAGTGTATGGCAGTATGGGATGTGTGCAGCCCAAGGTGTATTTACAGGTGGATTATATCGGCTGATCTGTGGATTACAGCATGTTGACTCCACACAGGAGCCTAATCCTCACGGAAAAGGCAACGTTCCGGCCTGTGGGATTTTCTCCATTAATCCCATCCTAGATACCGGATCGTCCCCGCCACCCCCCCAACTCCCACATCTGGCCTTCTGGGGTTTATCAATGTAATCCTTCATTTTCAAAGTATTTGATTATGCTTTAACGCTGATACACTGGACTTTAATTATAAAAATGCAGCTTTCTACTTTAACCCCAATATAATTACACAACCTGAGTCGATTAGCTGCTCTGTTTGTGTGCCGTCTCTACACACACCAAGGCAAGTGCTTTCATTTGTGTTAACATGAATATTGTGTGTGTTGATCTGAACCATTTTGGCAATTGAAAATATTATGGCTTTAACGATAAAATTACTGTGTGTCAGACATGATGTCTATGTTTTATGTTTCTTTATCCTTTACAGCCCCGAGAACCCTCCGTCAGCCACCCCGGGGGCCCCAATTTCAGAAAGGTCAATTGTCTTGGTTAACAAAAATGTTGTGAATTGTGAACTCAAAGCACAGACTGGACGCAACAAACTCTCACTGCGTTAAAGCGTCTC
Source organism: Barbatula barbatula (assembly GCF_947034865.1). Taxonomy (NCBI): domain Eukaryota; kingdom Metazoa; phylum Chordata; class Actinopteri; order Cypriniformes; family Nemacheilidae; genus Barbatula; species Barbatula barbatula. The sequence continues at coordinate 2,806,184 of NC_136780.1, read as the reverse complement.
CTTGTGACAGATGTCGTACAGCGTCCTGTAAAATGGTCTGTTTAACACAAAAGGGCACTTTGGCAAATCCAGATTACGAGAGCACTTTCCCTTATTAAACACTGCCAATCCCGCTCCTCCATGCAGCTCGGGGATTAAAATCAGGTAGACGCCATTGTCTACAATATTATACGTAAGCCCCTGGCCGTGTTTCTCTGGTCGTGGGGGGGACGTGGGCAGTGACACTGAACGGCCGCATGTGTAAAGCCAACACAGTCCTCAGAAGTCTCTTTAATCGACATCATCCTCTTTAGAGGCCTAGGTGACTGGATTTATGTGATGTTTGTATGGGGAGATCTCGAAATGTAGAACTGAAGGTTTTTCGCTGTGTAAACACCCTGTGACAAGTAAAGGCCATATGGAGGGGCTCACTATGAAAACAGCTACCAGCCACAGCACCGTAAAACAAAGATTGACCTTTGTATTGTCACAAACGCTGCCGAACGATATCTGGTACCATAGAGGTTTATCAGGTTAACATCCTGTACACGGATTCAGAGAGAGTTTGTTGAGTTGATGTCACATTTCCATTCTTGAGGTGTACATAAGATTTTAAGGGATAGTTCAACCAAAAAAAGTCACTCAAACCTTACACTGTAAATAAACCTGTAAAAAACATCCTGGCAGATGGGCCGGCAGCAATTATCTGTAAAATAAATAAAAGATCCTGTAAATTGACATGCCTACCCCCGCAGATTTTATAAATCTGTAATTTGACAGTTTTTGACCGTATTTGAAAATTAGACTGTAAAAAAATGGTGCGCCATAATTATACCTTAAAATAACAGTTTCCCTCTAAATATACACGTTTTCCTGTTTTTTAAATATACGTGATGTTCTAAATGTTTGTACATTATTCGTGGAAAATCTGTAAACGAAAACAACAACAGTACAATTCTGCAGAATAGTTTTTCTTATAGTGTATCTACGACGTTTCTGTGAAACACAAAAGAAGATATTCTGAGAAATGTCTCAGTGGTTTGTTGTCCATGCAACTGAAGTCAATGGGGTCCAATGTTGTTTGCTTATCAAAGTTATCCGAAATATCTTCTTTTGTGGTCCAGCACCATAACAAGCTTGATATCATGTATATGTTAGACCAAAACTGACTACAGCAAACTACTCTTGGGGTTTGTTTTTCTGAAAGACTTGCCCTTGGTTTCATTCGCAAGCTGTTTTCGTCCCATTAGACATAACATATGTCTCCAGGCTCAAAATCATCAAGCAGGTGTTTCGATAAATGAAAGTGAACATACGGCAGAATTCAAAAACAACTTTACTGCGATTACAGGTTTTGTGTCAGCTTTAAGGAGCTTATTGTCATTCCAGTATTGTATTTTTAAGGGGGTTAATGCACATGGAAATGAAATGACAAGCATATTACTTAATTAAATGGAAATCCATTTGGAAATCCCAGCTGTTGCCAGCGAGAAGCGAGGTGGAGTAATGATGTAAACTGGATGCATTTACCAGCATTTTTACAATTAATCTGTGCCTGTGACATATCTTTGCATTAGTTGATGTCAAAATGAAGAGGCCAATGTTAGGACAGGACAATATTAACATGAAATGCAAAGACAGTTTCATACGGTGATAAAAGAGTTTTGATTAAGGTTTAACCCAATGTTTCATGCATTGAGTTCTGTGTCAATTGTGAATTGCTCTGCTCTTTATGTTTGTACCCAATATTGCTATTCAAAGAAAATATTTGACTTTTATTTGCAGGGATCGTCCCTTCTAGATCAACCTATGTTTAAGTGTCTCGATCAAAGGCACGGTGGTGATGATTCTCTTGACCCTTTGCAAGGTTTGCACGTGCAGGCTTTATTTGTAAATAATAGTATAAAATAAAAAGACGGCCTATCGTCAACTGAATAAGATCCAAGCACCACCATTAAACATTAACAGATTGCTCATGGGAACGATCCAGTTGAATACACAATTACTGATAAACTATTATATAGCAGGTTGAAAAAAAGCACATTTTCAAAGAATTTTTCAATGTTTAGCAGCACATTAGCCATTATGGGTTAATTTCACAGTACATTGCTCCACACACATGGACAAAAGATACAAGACTCTCATTTTGATGTCACTTGCTCTTTATAAAACTGGCAGGATGTCATATTTCAGTTTTTATTTTGCACTTCATTGTTTCGCGTACACTCGACACCTAAAGATCCTTTATGTTGCACGAAATGTTCTTTATATTAGAAAACGGTCTACAGATTATACAAAGGTAAGAATGAAATAGCTCCTGTTAGACTGAAGGTTCTTTGGGGAACCAGAAATGATTCTTCTATGCCATTACTGCGCAATTATAGAGCATTATATCACCTTACGTTTTATGCATACACAACCAACCTTTCTTTGTGATCGGAAAGGCAACTAAACACCTTTGAGACTCCAACAGATCTCCGTTTAGAGAAATGTAATGAATGAATGATTGTATTATTTTATTCTCAAGGCTCCGGAACAGAAGGGGTTAAACTGTAGGAGGCACTATGTCCGATTCTGGGTGGAGTAAACTTGGACAGTGTACACTTTTCTTCTAAAGCATAAGCCATGCTCCAGCATCTTGGAGAAGCCGCTGTAAAACACTCAGAAATGATGGAGATCAGCGAGACGTCTTTACTGGATTACATCTGCTCCTCAGGAGGAAAAGTCAAAAATTCAGATTTGTCCAAAACATATAAACCTTTTATAAACCATAGCGATTTGCAACTACGTGGTGAGTAAATAAACAACATGACATGTATTATATGCGTTTCTTTTTTCATCTCCATTGTGCGCCGCGACAGGAGGCACGAAAGAGCGCAACAGAACGCAACGCGTTGCCTGGCGAGTGCGCGTTTTAATGTTGATTTAAAGTCGGGTTTAATTTGACCCGCAGTCTTAAAAACGCGACGCACCGGTCACAAAACGTCCTCTTGGCGCTGTGTCCGTACCCATAAAGCCGCGATCAAAAAACAGCGCAGGATGACGCGTACTGTATGTCCCACTTACCACCTATTATAATGAAAGTTACATGCACATCTGGAAATGCTTCTTTTTCACATATTTCGTGCTAATATTGATATTTGCGCACGTGAAAAACGCACTTTTTCCAATGTGCTTTTGTTTTGCTTGCGCTCTGTCGGTTGGTAACGTTATGAGCCAAGCGACTGTGGCAAACATCTGCATTAGATTAGAAAGCTCTACCAACAGTCCGTGTGTTCCCTCAGAAAGGTCCCCCACATTCCCAAACATTGACAGACAGAGATGGTGTGATTGGTGTGTGTGTGTGTTCATTCAATGATTACAGAAGACTCACTGAGCTCTCTTTAATGCTCACAGATGTTCAATTGCTATGATAATATATAGGCTACAGAAATAATAAAGCGTTGCCTTATATAAACAACATAGATAAAGATTTCACTAAGGACTGTCAAATTGTGCTCTTGTATTAAAACAGTCCAAAAAAACTCAAACCATCAAACTTGTAATTTAATTATGATGTTGCATTTAATCCCACATAAATGCGTCGAACATAAATATATGAAATAATTATCCAGAGTGGCTCGTAATTCCTTGTCCAGCTGTGCAGGTACAGTTGTATACAGATGTTTCGAAATCTGTTGCCATCTGACGCTGCCGACCAATTATCATAATTATTCCCCAACTGCTCTAATTCTACGGTTAATGTTATTTCAGTCCTTTTTAGGACGGTGAGGTTTCATAGGATCTTGTTGCTATTTGGAGTGTGGGAACATGGTAATGTTAGACTGAACATGCCGTTATCCGGCAAACACAAATACATAAGCTGAGGAATGTAAACTGTTTAAACCTCAGAGAACCAGCACAGGAATTCTGCTTGCTGCAATTGTTAAGTGCTGACTTCCTTTACTCCTTCCTGTTGTTGTTGGATGCTATTTTGCAATGTCATCTTTTCCCCTGGCAGGAAACGGAAAGGTTGTGTGGGGTACCATCTGTATTTGAAGGAGTGATATGACACGGCTAATACAAATATTTTTAGATGTGTTTACACGATTTAAGGCTCAAAAGCTCTGCATTGTTCACATACCGTGCATGTTTGCATCTCCTCTTTGCCCCGCCTCTCCGAAACGCAAGGATTTTTTAAGATTTAGCTCATCGCTTTGGTTTCTATGATTGGCCAGTTAACCTGTGCGTAGTGATTGGTCGAATACTCTTACAATATTTGGAACACCAGGTTCCAAAGCAATTGTACTGACAGGTACGCCCAGCTTACTCGCGTTTACATTTGGGCGGTCTTAGTCAAATCATAACACAAACTGACGTAGATTTGTGGGGGTAGGGTTACACGAGGCGTTTCAGGCGGGTCTGGGTGAGTGTTCGCTTTTAGATAGAATGCATCTTTAAAAACTTACATTTTTGCAATTTTACGTGTCTTGACACATGACAGTCTAAGACACAGAAATCACGTATTTGTGCCCTATGACCCCTTTAAAGATGGATGTTCAGGTGAAGGGATAGTTCACCAAATATAAACATTGTCATCATTTATTCACCCTCATGTAGAAGATACTTGTTCAGTGGAAGAAGATACTTTGAGAAATCCCTCAGTGGTTTTGTGTCCACACAATGGAAGTCAATGGGGGTCAATGCTGTTTGGTCACCAACACTATTCAGAAAATCTTCCATTGTGTTCTGCAGAAAAAAGAAAGTCACACAGCTCTAGGTTGGGTAAACCATCAAATATTTTTATTTATTTAGGGTGATCCATAAATGTTTTTTATAATATTTGTTGTCTTATTGAATAAATATGAATTTTTTTGCTTAACAATGAACCACGAATAACAAAATAAAAATGCCACTTCATTTTTTAAGTTTAGTTTTTTTAGGACGGAAATCTTTAAGCTTGACTTATTACACGTTGGTCATTTTCTAGCTCTGAGCTCAAGCATTTTTTAAATGGACTTTGTGGTATTTCAATTATCTTCTCAAGTATTGACCTTCAACGATGTGCTCTAGCACGGCATGTGTCTGTTACCGTGGTAACCAAATGATTCTGTCACATCACAGTAGATGAATTGAGAAAAACAGAACCCATGTGACTTCATAAAAGTGAAAAGCACACAAGCCTGAAGAAGGTTAAAAAGTATCATTTTAAGACATGTCGCCATACAACCATCTACCTTGTTTCAGTCTGTACTGCTGCTGGATTATATATTTTCTTAATAAGCTGTTAAATGTAAAAATGAATAGGTTCGGATAGTTAATGTAAGGTTAGACACCTCATTGATAAAGGTGGGAAAGAATGTAGAAGCAGTGATGAATGTGTGCAGACTCAGAAGAAAGGATTTGTTGGTGTAGGACTCCTCTCTGTCTGACATCTAATGATTTTCTATTCTTGTCCGGTAATTCGAGTTACCTTCAGTTTTTGGATCCTCCTCTCTTATGCGGAGAGTTAGTGGTGAGCTAACGTTTCCTAACACCACAAACTCCCACAGGTCAATATCAGAGCCCATTGTGTGTGCTTTGAATAAACCTCCAGTAAGAAGCTCATCTTTTCCGGATAATAGAGTCAATAAATAAACAAACATTCACACACGCGGATCGTTGAAAATGAAAACCCACATCCTCGTATTGTTTCAAACCCTTCGGTCACGGGCCGTGTGAGAATCCATGCAGTTTGATGTCATCAACGTCCGTTGTTTACATTCTTGGGTGAACTATTTTCTTTACATTCTCTTAAGGTTCACAAAGCAAAGAACACTCGCAAGGTCATTTTATATGTGTAACCTGTCTCTCAAGCCAAACACGCTGAGAACAAAAAATATTCACACTCTTTTTTTTCCCCCGCAGCCAAATACAGAGAAGAGTTCAAAGTCATTATTGATAGAATCGCTGTGGTGAAGTCAGACAATGTAAGTACATCTGTTATATTATGATCATCACTGCATGCTTTCAACTCATTTGTGTCAATAAACGATTCATTTGAAACAGGATCGTGTCTGACTCATTGTGTACTCCGGGACACGTCTCATTTTCCCACATCGATGCCATACACACCCTTCTGATATTGGATCTTACACATTCACTTACACTCCTAGTCTGAGATTCTCCACGGATGAGATCACTTTCCGTTCATTTCAAACTGTAATCCATTGTTTTGAAGTGACACGAGTTGGGATTTTTCATCAGCGCTTGTACGCTGCACCGTTAAAGGTGGCTTTAGAAGTTTGTTTTCATTTCAGGGAGACAAATATCTCGTCCTTAAGAAGAAGTATAAACAACTGATGCAAGAGCGAGAGTGTGATGCCGGAAGAGAAGATGGAAGGAAAGATGAAGAAAAGAAAGAGCTCCGGATCTCAAACCCGGTGCAGAACTCTGCTCCCAAACAGAATCCAGCGGCAGCACTGGTGTCCTGGTGCACGGGACCCGTAATAACAGTCACAGAACCCACCCGTACAGAAGATGTGAGTCACGTTTATCACAAAACTTTTTATTTAATTTTATATCACCATCAAAATCTCAAGTTAACAAATGTTAGAAAAGCTTTTACGAGAAATATGAAATCTGTCTCACAACAATAATGTTGTCATTGTAATATTCGCATATTGAATTCTAACTTTTCTGTGAACGACCTAGTGCTGGTGTTTCACTTGAGACATGAAAAGCTGGATATGAGGGAGTTTTTTTAATGAATAAATTACAGAATAAGCTAAAAAACGGACTGCTACTAAGTTTCCATGGTTGCAAATGTATTTAGACCTGATTTGTCATATGTACATGATGGTAGACTATGCGTATGTATTGGTTATTTCTAATCCAACTTAAAAAGTCATAACAAAGACGAATGCAATGTTTGTGAGTAATCTGACCACATTTTTTCAACAGAATTGTGCAAAACCAGAAATTCCCATGTGACGGCATTTCATTTAAAATAATGGCCAACGCTCTGCTTTCCTGGTACTAATATCGCTGGTGTCCATCTGAAACCTTGTTTCTCCAGATTTCGTGATTTAAATAGAAATAAATCATTATTATTAGTCACCATTTATGTTTGTCACTGGGTTTGGCAAATAACTAACCAATAAAAAGTATTCAAAGTGCTTGACAACTTTGACAACACAGTATTTCATTCTCTTTTTTTTTTTAAATACAGTTTATCCATTTCCTAAAGAAATTGGTTTTGGAAAGACAGCGATGAAGGTATTCATGTCCAAGTGTGTGTCATTTTCTCTGGCAAAGCATAGCGAGTATTAATTTTAGCTAAAGATAGACTTTCTTGGTGGAAAAAAACCCCTTGTGAAATTCAGGACTGTTTAGAAACAACCTCTATAAATCATTTTCCTGAATATAACTCTGAGCTCACTCCTTCTCCTCAGACTGCTTGCTGAAGCCTTTAGCTGGATTAAAAAGAACAGCGTGCGATAAGAAAAAGCTTGTCAAAACAACAGCACAAACCAGATAACAGCCGTTCAGTTGTGTTATCTTTTGCTGTAGGACTTCAGCTGTTATTTGAACTCCATCTTCATACTTCAGGCGAAGAGGAATACAGTCTTCATGAAAATGCCCATTTTGGATGATTAATAATTATTTATCGCCTTGTTTATAGTAAATCTTCCAGCATCTTTGGGCCACGTTAGCTTATAGGGTTGGCATCTTTGCGTCCCATTTCAGGCGGTCAGGCGTTTGTTTATATTACCATTGGTTGCCTTCATTCATAATTTAGTATTAAACGTTGTGACGTGACTCGTGGAGCAACATTTGGGCTTTGTGCATGCATTCGCTTTGATAAAGGCATCTGCTAGATGAATAAATGGAAAAAATAACTGTAAATGCGTCCTTTAAATGCATGGCTTTGTAAAATAGCTTGCAACCACAAAGCATGTGTTAAAACACTTAAAATGCCTTAGCAACGCCTTAGCAAGCAAGCAGCACTTACAAACATGTTACATCCAGTTTCAGACGATGGGTTGCTTGGCAACGCTGTGATGGATGATCTCAAAGTAAAACATGGTAAAGATTTCTTTCTCTTTAATATTTGGAGATGTAAGATGATGAGTTGCTACGTCTACTATAGATGCGTGACGCGTTTCAGCCGCACAAAAACGCAAATCAGCAGTGCAAAGTTTAACACACAATAGTGTGAACTTCCTGTCATCGCTTTATTTAAGCTGTGTGTCTCGGAAACTGTCAAAAGACAGCAGACGCGCAGAAGTGTGATGCATGAACATGCTTTAGCCTCTGTCTAGTTTGTTTGTCTAGTTTGTTTGCGGTCTCAGTGTACGGGTCGACGTCCATGACGGTCATGTTTGATTTTGTCTAAAGTCATTCACTTGGCCCATTAGAATGAATCAACTTTCCTCAAAATAACGTGCGTGACTTCCACTCATGTCCAGTTTTTATTTGGTGGCCATACAATGTGTAAAAAGGTGTGATTTATTTCTTGTGGTTATTAGACGGACAGCTGCCCCTCAGTGCCAGCAGAGCTGGAGAAACCGGAGGCTCTGGCGGAGGAACTGTCAGCGTCAGATAGAGATGACGACCTAGACAGGGACTCAGGGTCAAAGGTCAGTCAAGTCTCTTTTTCTTAGTTTAAAATATGTTCCTGTGCTTTGTCTGGTTCTGTCCAAATTGCAACACATTATAATGTTTAGAACAAGCCTCTCTATGGGGCTAAAACATATGAGGTCAGTTACATAAATGCTCAGTCGTGGTAAAAACACCAATCGAATAGTTATTTTGTTTCAATATATATTTTGGATACTTTTGTGGGGATTTTTGATAAGTGTCCAAGTAATCTCCACCCATTTTGAAGAATGTAAATTAGTTTATATACATCTCATGATTCTGCCTTCTCTTGTCTTGATTTTCTGGTCTGGGGCAGAATCATGACAGACTCACGTGTTTTATGTGGAGAGAAACCTATTATAGTCAATCAGGACATAATATGCGTTCTCTCCAGTCTTGTCATTTGGCCCCGCCCCTCTCGTACCTAGTATAGCTTTCCTCCTGTGTCTCATTACCCACACCTGCCCATCGTTATCTCCTTTGTTAGTCTCCCTATTTAATGCCCTCTTGTCTATTGTCTTGTGCTCGTTCGTTGAACATGTTTCCGGCACTGTACGTAGAGTTCCTTGGTCATGTTCTGGTCCGCTGTATGTATTTGTTAAATTACCCTGTGTTTTGTGTGTGGGAAGTGGTTGTTTTTGTATTTAGTTAAGTGTTTTCCCCATTGTGGGTGTTTTTCTTTAATAAAGTCTATTTGTTAACCCCTTCATCCCTGCTGCCTTGCACTTGGGGTCTTCCACCACGTTCACGACATATACACATCTTAAAAAACCGTTTGTCAAATCAAGATGTAATGACCATTTCGTGGTCATGTCAAGGAACAGGAAATTACATCACAAACAGGACCTCTTTTAACCCTGATGGCAGGCTAGTAAACTTCCTAACTGCTTAAAACTTAATAATTTTCTAACTCTGTTGTCAGGTATTTATGATAAAAATAAAACAAATGATAGAACTTAGACATGTACTATTATACAATTGTTTTCATATAAAAATACATGGAGAATTCTTTCTGGTTATAGCACTGTGACATTTAGTTATTGAATCAAAACCTCTTTTGAAATGACATAAAAATATAGAAAATCACAATAATATTGTCAAATAAAAATGCTAAGAACTTGTATTTGAACAAGGTTTTCAAGGTTATTTTGCGATGATTTTGTACATATTTTGGGTCGACCAAATACTGCTCAGTTGATGGCATCGTTGTAATTCCAGAACTGACCAACGGGTGGCGACAAACTGAGCAGCTGGATTTTATTTCACACACTTTAGCCTGGGGTGACAGCTTGAGAGAAACACTCATTTACATTTGAATGAAGCTTTCTTTTGTTGTGCAAAGCAGCAACATGCTCCACCTCATTATGCAGAATATGATCATCTGTGTCCTGTGAACATTTGTATGCGGATCAATCAAAGATTGAGCCTTTGTATCCTTGTAAACCTGTGTATCAACATGGCCAAATGTCAGTGTGAGTTTTTATGCTCTTTATATATATATATAACATTTACATTTTTGCTGTTATGAAAATCGTATTAAGAGACTCGAACGCTCCTCACACCTGAGAGCTCTTCCAAGAACCCAGGCAAACCAAATAAAGTGACTCATAAGATTTATTCATATGGCGCATTGATGCTGAAATGATCTGCATTTATGTCTTTAATATTAACAATGCCGTCAAAGTTTTAAATATCGTGCCTACTGCCCATCATCCAGTTATACGTTTGTGAGATTACAGCAATAACCAGTAAATGATTTTCTTTGCCATACATTACGTTCATCGATTCCCAAAAGGAAAAAATTATAATTTGCATGTGTTTATTCAGTCACTCACCTGTTCAATTACATTCAAACGGTTCTGTTTTAAGAGGAAATACGTCTTTCCAAGTTCCGGTTTAAAACAGGTACATGTATGGAGGAAAAGAAGCCTTGTTTTACTGTGTGTATCCAGCTGCTGTCCTGAGAACGATTAGCCGTCCCTCGTTCTCCCAAAACTGCATAATTATCCTCTCGCATTCATCACAGTGACTGACACTTTAAAACATGGAGAGAAATTGCCCATCGCTTGGCTCCCAAAGCTGGTGGCTTCTTGCAAACCAGCGTACGATAAAAATAACAAAAGACATAGTTAAAGTAATTTGGTGCTCATTTGAAGTAATGGTTCACCTAAGAGCGGTTTTAAGTGTTTTCTGGTCGTGTGACTGTTTCGTGGCTTGCTTCTGTGAAAGCTTTTGTTTTGAGGTAAACGTCCCTCTGGTGTATGTTTTGTGTTAGGTGTGTACTGACAAACACAAAGTTATTTCCAGCTTTTCCTCTATTTGTTAAGTCTCCTACGACTTTGTCGGTCGTCTGTGTGTGTTTCTTGCGTGTATACCGAAGTCTTAGACTCATTCATTCTTGACAGGGTTTCCCTAAACTCGTACCGCAACTACAGAACAGGAAGAGGAAACGTCTCACAGTTAAACCCACACGCCCGCTTTAGCATTATTTACATTAACTACACTTTCACGCTGTCTGTCTACAAACAAGCCACAGAATGCCATGTGATGCCAGCAAGGGGTTTTGTGATTGAATATGATTCTTTTTTTTTTTTTTACCAGAGTGAATCCGAGCAGGATGAGGAATGTGGAGGCAGTTTGGGACCCACCGCTGTGGCTGTGAGCATCACTCATTTATACAACTGTAACCATAATTTACACTACGATATAGTTAATACTACATTGTGATCATGTTATATAAATGAAATTCATTAAAAAGCAGAACTTGTGTTAGTACTTTTAATATAAACATGTTTTTCACCCATTTCATAGTTTTTGTAGCACTAGTTCACCAAACTCGTGACCATTGGCTGTGTAACGAAATCATGAACACCATACAAGGGACGAAATTTACGCAAAGTTGGACTTTGGACTGAAGGCCAAGACTATGCATTAAATATTCAATTCAAATTTATTGTATTTAATTGATCTAGTTTCGGGGACTTTTGTTAATCTCTGAAAAAGTGAAATGCCATATAGCTATGATCACCATAATTTAAAATAAGTTCGTCATTTTGGTCATTTTTTATAAATAAAATAAATTAAAATTGTTAAATAATTCTGAAAATAATCATATTTTTTATATTTTATATAACAAATATTTTATAAAATATTTTTTATTTCATTTTTCTGAAATACAAGGCAATTGTGAATATGCTTGTTTAGAGACTTGTTTACAGAATTTAAATTGACAATGAACTTTAACAACACTGTATTTATATTTTCCGTTTTTTTGTAATACAATTTGTAAATTGTATTTCTTGTTAATTGAAGCTTGATCCCATCGAAAAGGAATGGATTTTCTCAGCAGCGAGTGGCAGACTATCTCACCTCACACAACTCCTGAAACAAGATTCTTCTCTCGCCAATAAAAAGGTAAAAAGATCTTTACCCCTCATCGCTTTGTGCTCACCTGAAGCATCCTTTGCATGAATGCATCTCTCATATTCCACTTTTAATGTTTATTTATTTCTTGTTTTCACGTGGGATTCTTTTCAGGATTTTACCTCTGTAAGTATCTTCCACTTCTGGTGACTTTTGGTTAAATGCTTGAAATTGGTTTAGTAAGCAATATAAATATAAATTCCTTATAAATCAAAATATGCTTTGACTCATTTGCTGTTTTATTTCTCTTTTTCTCTCTCGACTTTGACTGCGACATCTCCAAGGGGGTGAGTTGAATCTCTGTTATGCGTGACATTCAGACAGTCCATCAGGGCAAATGTGAACCTTCTCCACTTTGTTGCAAATCTTGTAAAGGTTGTACACGACACCGCACATTAAAGGCATTAGAGATCTGGACGGCTGACCCCCTGTAGCTTCTCATGAGCTTTCTGACTTCGCGCAGTTCCCACTTTAAACCCAGGTGCAGAAAAGAGAAGCTCAGCCCCGATCATGCATTTCAAAGGCTTATTTTCAACAGGATTATGAAAGATAGCTTTTTAGCTCTTCTGCCCCCCGAAAACAAGCTCAAATCCTTTTATTTGCCCCCCCGTGCGCTTAAGAGCTTTGAGCTGGTGTTTGTGGTCCCTGCCTTGGCCGGAGTTCTCACACTGTCCAGTGTTGGACCACCTTCTAGGAAGCTCTAAGCCCTTTGCCTTCCATGCGCAGACAAGATACAACAGTGGCCATTGAAGTGCAGGGGAGATTAAGGGTCACCTCAAAGACTTCAACCACTTAAAAATAATCTGAAAGTAATAGAGCAGGCTGGGATTAATTGGAGAACAATCACCGCCGTGTCCCCAGGAAGGTGGTAAATCGGACCCCCAGGTGGCTTTGATGCCCCCCCTCTCTGAAGCATGCCAAGCCAGCGAATTCACGGCGGGCAGGGAATGCCAGCACCGGTTACGTGGCGATTGCGTTCGCGTCAGACCGCCGTGAGTTTGAACGGAGAGCTCACCCGGCCTCTTTCCCAGGCTGTTTGCCTTTAAACCGACGAGGATGCTCATTTTTTGGTGTATGTGGATCTTTTCTGCTTCATCTATTGTTCGAGTCTTAATTTAAGTAGTTAAGCTTCGCCTTTAGCCTCTCCTCGGTAACTAAAGTTACACATCACCCCGAGCCGTAACCCGACACGACACGCATTATCTCTGTTTTGCTTTCACACGTTGGAAGCTCCTTTGAGGAGAATTCCAATTGAACCTCTCGTGGTGAATCCCGTAAATAAACAGTGGCAATCTCAGATGCAGCGTAAACATTCCTTTCATCGAGCTCAGTGCTGCTCGGTTTCTGTCCGCCGACACGTGGAGAGCAGATAAGTGCAGGAAAAAAGCCACCTGTGCACAAGGTGTGTTTTCTCCCAGCATGCAACAGTGCCTCCACAAACAAATTAATCCAAACTGGATTGTTATGAAATGTTACCGTAGTTCTGTTCGTGTTTGATTTACGATAGTTGGGTTTGACTCCTAAGGAACACACACATTTATAAAAAAGTGTAAATGAAACGCAACGAAAGACGGTTTGGAAAGAAATGTAAAAAGATTTAACAGCAACAAAATTTAGAAATAGTTGCAATTATTTCTGCATTATATTAATTTTACTGAACATAAATGGGATCCATTCAACATTTGGCACAGGTTAAGATGAAAATACAATACATGACAATCTTTAAAGGTAATTTTTGCTATCCAATATTTATTTTGTTAACCTTGAACATTTCTTTAATAAACTTAAATAAAGTCTGTGCTATGTAATTATTTTGCCCGGAGAAAAACATTTATTATTCAGATTATATTGGATTTGATATTGGATTCATTTAACACCATCGGCATATCGGCAAAAGCATGAAAAAGGTAGATACCGATGGTGTTAAACAAATCCAATATCGGCCGATTCATATTGGTTGCCTATTCATCGGTGGATCCCTACTTCTTAGTATATTAATGTAGTTATTTTGGAAGGCAAAAAGTGTTTAATGTGACGTTTAAAAAGTATGTTAAAATAATTTGATAACACCAAAACGTTACAGTATTTGCTCGTTGAAGTGTAAGATATATAGTGTTTAACAATCTTCTCTTTCTCTTCTCCTCGTCTTCCTCGTTTCCTCTTGATCTGCTGGACGTCACTTCCTCCCTCACCCAGTTTGTAAGTACATCATTTGTCCATCGCTCTTCTTTAAATGCCGCTGTGAATATGTGTGCCACACACCTCTTTTGTGCACCATACTGGCAGTCACAAAGGTGCTATTTGGTTAGTGAAAGTTAAGGGTTCCCTGCCAGGCCGAGACAGGAATCTGAGGAACAAGGGTAGGAGATGTCACATCCTGTTGAACGTCGTCCGTCACATCGAACCTCCATGAGACCTGTCGGCCTGTCAGTCAAACGTGTGTGCCAGCCAATCCATCTCAGAGTCGTGACAGTCAAAACAATAGGCGGGCTGATAGAGGAACCAGACTTCGTCTGTCACAATCTGTCTCACGGGCAGGACTAGAAACACCTACAGGAGACACGATCCTCCCTTCAGTAAGGAAACACATAACATTCTTAAGAACACACAGTGTTGAAATGTGTTCGTGGATATGTTCTGAAGGGAATACGCGCTCCTGTAGATCAACTGATCGATTCCCGAAAGGAACACAAATGACAGAATACCTTTGGATAAAGGTGCATTGAAATGTAAATACACAACCTTAAGATCACGTTTTTACCGAAGGTTTTCACCATGATAGGTCACATGTCCGTATTTGATCATTTTATTACCCATGTGAAGTCTCTCTTAGTTTTTAAAGCATTTTAAATGGTCACATCCATAACGTCCATATTCCTCATGAATGGGCACATGAAAATTTAAATATAGAAACTATTTATGATCTGTAAAGAGCCATTCCTTCTTCATTGCACATTTTAATTCACAGAAATCCTATAATGTACGTTGTCTCTCAAAAACGTGCGTCCTTTTGTGTCAAATCCATTACACGTACATTTTTCAATCTTTTCAAATAGAAACTCGTCTTGTCTGGACTCTTTCATCAGGGGTTTAGTAAAATAGAAACAGATAATTCAGTATATTGGTAATATATACTTTTTCTGAGAAGTTTTGACTGATAATGTCACATCCATAATGCTGGAATTGCCCATATAGATAATACTTTTATCTTCTTTAATAGTATGTGCAACTGTATTAAACAATGATACAGCAATAAATTAAGTCAAAATAATGGCCATTATGTCTGGTTCATGGTGTCACATTGGAAACAGAAGGTTAAGTCTAGTGCATTGCATTGTGGGATACCAACAATCTTACGAAGATAACATTTATGCTTGTAGAGCATTAAGGCTTTTTACATTTTATACATAGTATTTTTGACTTTTTTTTTACAGTGTTTCTGTTTTATTTGAATCCGTACAATCTGCCTAATACATTTCATCTGTCTTCACCCATGCAGGGATGTAAGGTTTAGGGGCGGGGCTGATACAGGTTGGGGATATAGTATTCTATGGCGTGTAAGCATTTATTATTGCACATTTTACCAAATATAGTAGGTGTAGATATTCTGTATTTTGTCATTTGCATTCGGTGCATAGTGCAAAAAAATTGAATATTATTCCATATGAACACAACATTCCTAACTTTCCGGTATTAGTTCGGTGTGTGGTTCCTTAAGAAACCTTTAACATCCATTGGACCTGCCTTTGCTGATAAGGTTTTTGTAGTGGGAAATGTACTTCAGGTATAAAGTTTAAAAGGAATTGTTTCCTTTTAAATTTGGGAAACACAAAATGTGAGCCAGACTTTGGAAACCAAGCTAAAGTCATTTTTTGTGACTCTTTCATTCGGTGAAACTATAACATTCATATTTTAAGATTGACTGAGTAGGGCCATGTCAAAGATTGAAATCATAGTGAGATAACTGGCTGAAAGTGGCTTTCAAAGGCCTATGAAGATGCCTTTCCTTTGAATAGAGTATTTGCCATATTTATGCATTGACACACATTCATTGGGAAACAATATAACTAGATATTATGCATCTGGATTTAATAGGATGATTGTAAAAATCCAGGTGCTGTTATTGGTTGGTATTATTTCTCTCCGACCAAATGATAAAGATTTCAAAGACGCATTGTCTTCACAAAAACATGCAGTGATAAGTCATATGGAGTAAAAATAAAGGCATTTCTCTAATATATAGTTAAATAGATCTTACGATCTTCATTCTCAGTGCTCGATAGCATTTGGAAGCTCCAGCATCCGTGCACGTGTGTATCCGAGCTGGTGCGGCGGCACATTCTCTTGACAGGGCTTGTCAGCAATCTGATGCCTGGGTGGGTCCTTCATCACAGGGTCATACCAACATCATCAATCTTGGACCCTGTGACAGGCCACTGCTCCCCCCGTAGTGGGCACACTGGTTTGTTGTTTTGTAATTAGACCGCTATTAGATGGCAGGAAACCGTCCCCTACACACCCTCTGTGCACAGCTGGGGTCCGCTGGCAGCCTATGGGAGTCCAGGCCCGCACCACGCCGTGGCGTTATGGGGGTGGGGCCATACCTAGTGGGAGAGAATGAACATGTGGAATGTAATTGATGTATTACAAGATGAATCAGATGGGTTTGCAAGCTCAACCTAGTCAAACAAGATGGTCGAACGAGTTTATGAGAGTTCATTGAGCGTGCAGGCCATTTAAAGCGATATTGTGTATGATGGCATGCAAAGGTTGAATCCACAGTGAATATGTGTTTATTTAGATATATAGGCAAAACGGGAACATATCAAATGCTAAGCAAATGAAATCGATTTTTTCTCATAAATTGTTATGCTAGTAATGTATTTTGTATTGAAGTATTATGAAAACAACGCATTCTGAAATTAGAAAATAAATACTTTTACTTGTGGTCATACACCCCTTTCAGCTGTAAAGAGAAGACATAATTTTGATCAAAATTGGGAATGTTTATTATAAATAATGCATTACATTTTTTACTACGGTATTTACACTAGGTGTCTTTTTTATTTTAGTTATTAAATGTTTTGGTATACGGTATTTCTATTTATTGCATGATTTTTTTAGCGTAATGCAACAGAAATTCTCCTTTTCTAGACGAAATTTGTTTTAATTCTCAACTTTATTCAAGTAACGTTTGTAGGACATAAGCACACATGATATAAAGACTTTATTTGCAAAAACAGACGAAAAATGTTCAAAAATAATTGATTGTGTTTTTAATTAAAAAAATTTTAATGATTATTATTTAATTAAAAAAATCAACTGCAGTAATTAATATTACTTAGAATAAAAATAAAAATAAAAATGAGCTCTTCGTATATTGCTTAACAGATCAATAGATGACATACATCTGGTTGTGCATACACTGTATATGAAAGCGTTTAATAACTCAATTTCATCAACTTTCTTTGGTTAAAATAAACAAAAATGAATAAGAATTCATAAAAATCGGTCATTTAGTTATTTTAAATGGTTACTTTAGTATATTTTACTCTAATGAGGTGTAAATATATCTTACAGACTGCTCTGCACTGGGCTGCGAAACACGGTAAAGCAGACATGACCACGGCATTGGCGGAAGCAGGGGCAGACATAAATACAAAAGCGGTAAGCACTTCCACTGAACTCAGACTTCATTCTGTAAGTTTTAGATCCTATTATCATGTGAACTCAATTTTGGAGAAAGAAAATGCATTCACTAATCAAACTGTTCATATTTTTGTTTCTTTCTCGCAGCATGTAAGTACTGTACACCTCAGCTTACACAGACCCTGAATATGAGTTCCTCTGGATAATGTTCCTCGTGATAATGTCTTGCTGCCAGAGGTTGTCAGTTTAAAAACGTGACAGCTCGTCTCCAAACCAGCTGTATAAATGAATCCGGGCGCTCTTTGAGAATGTATGTTCATAAATCATACTCTGTCATGTTAACAGCTTCCCTTAAACAATGTCTTCATGTATTTCTAACAGCAGCCTCACAGCAAAGCAATTTCACTCAATTACCAGCCAATTATGATTCTGTCATTAGATTTTGTTGCTGTAACCTCAGTTAACTTGCGCATTTTCTCTCTCCACCCCTCTCCCTCGCCCATTCTCCACCCCTCTCTCTCGCCCTTTCTTATGCTGTTGTGTTATGTTTATCTTATTGGGATTTGTGGCATTCTAGGGGGTGAGTGTTGAAATGAGTTTCTTTAATACGATATACAAATACTTCTTTAATTTGTGACATTATATGCCCTTATATTGACATATATAATTATAAGATATATAATCAAGATTTCTGAATTCAAACCAGCGTTCTTGTTTGTTATTCATACAGGGTTATACAGCTTTACATATAGCCGCTCTACATGGCCATCGACATATAGTTGACCTTCTCGTCAGGACATATGGTAAGCGTTATGTTAGATTGTGATGCTGAATTTGAGCCGGCTTTCTCGGGATGCTTAATATAATATCATTCAACTCCCAACATGTTCACAGGAGCCAAGGAGAACCTGCGGGACTACAGCGGTCACTTTCCAAATTATTACCTCAAATTACAGCAGACACAAATAAAAGACAACGAACTACGTGAGTCCACAGAATCCATTTAAAGAAAATGTTACTGGTGGCGTTCTCGGTTCTCAAATAGTCTCGGATGTTTCACCCTAAAGTTGCTTAGAGGACGAAAAATAGAAACAAATGAGACAATTGGTCAAATTGGTGTAAAATGAATGTAGATTGTACAGGTAAAATCGTCTGGATTTGGGTAAATTTTATGAGAAATGTTTGAGTTCATATTGAGATCTTCAATGATATTGACTTTTGATTGGAGACTTGACAAATCTGAGCTTAGTTTGACACATTGTTGAGATCTCTTCGGAAAGTCTTATGGAGACATTTGGGTCTGTTTCCTCCGTAAAAACACAAATTTACATTTTCTCAATTGTCTCAATGTCTTAATCTCATTGAGAAGTAGTTGAGATATTACTGAGATCTCTCTCTTTCTTATGGCTTGTTTCAAACGTTAGAATAGAAGAACATTTTTGCATTACCCTACTTGTACGCATGTCATTTACTTGTTACGCCTGTGATGTTTGTTCTCCAAGCTGAGGTCAACGAGTACCACAGTCCAGCTCAAGCTCAAGCCTCCGAGCGCAGGAACAGGAAGATCACGTCCTTATTTCAGTCCATGAAGAAGTGGGGTTCTGCGGAAGAGCTCGCTGCCATACCAGAGGAGAGGACCGTCGCTCATCAGCTTATGCTCCCCGCGTTTAGGCCGAGGAAGTTCTCACGGTAGAAACATCTGCAGATCTGACACATTGATCATTTCTTGAATCACTTGTTTTTTTTCTCTGACTGTAAATAGTGTGATGAAACTGCATTCACATTCCATGTAACATTTCATTCACTTTAATGATGTACGATTAGTTTTTGGTAGTATTTTATTCAATAACGTAAAGTTGCATGTCATAAGTGTAACAGCTTTATATTTATCTCTTCTATTTTATCATAAAGATGAAAAAATGTTTACAGTTTCCTTAAACGATTAAATGTATAAACTTTTTAAAACAACGCACATTTACTTTTTAAGCAAACTGACAGTTTTGCATCAGTTTTATTTTCCTCATCTTAATCTTTCCAGACAACAACTAACCAAGTAAATCTAAATTGAGTCTAACGGGTTTTAAAAAGGTCTTAAACATCTGATATAGTTTTTTTTAAACCTTCCAAAGAAGCTTTCAGAAAGCAAAACTAAAATCAGAAAACAGTTCAAACCAAATACAGGCTATTTTAACAAGATTTACATTCACTCGGAGAATAGAAATTGTCAAAGAGAATAGAAAAAGTTGCTATCCAATTTAATCCTGATGAATCAAGTCCCATCCTATGTGAATGCGTTCTTTAAAAACATGAAAATACATAACCTATGGAAGTTGAATAAATGAATGTATTTAATTTTGCTTTAAATGTGTTTTAGCCTTTTTTATATACAGACACGTCTTGAATTTAAAGGACGATAAACGGAAATAAATCTGCTTGTTGCCTTATGAAGAAGTATCTACTTCTTTTAAGTGTCTTTACCTAATGTTTATTTTCGCAATGTAATTTATGCTTCCTGATATGACGAGAACAAATAAATTGTATTGGAGATAATTTGTGCTATTTATTCAATAATTCTGTTCAATATATGCAACACTTACGCCCTTCGCCTGCTTTTATTATAGATGATTGCACCATTTTCCTCTAATTGTTCAAAGCCGTTTTATCTTCATAAAGTTCACGTAGTTGAAATCCCGAGCGAACCCAAACTCGACACCCCCCCCCCACCTTCCGGTAATCTGCCGTGCCGTTTCTTTCATCACCCTCATGGATCAGCCTAACAAGATTACACCCTATCAGATCTTCCACCTCAGTCACTATCCCCGGCTCACACCCGAGAAAACCGCCGCAGTTCTTTTCTCCCCAGCGTCTTTGATTTCCACGAGCCGCTCGCCTTTGAGTTCTCCAGATGGAGTAAATATGGAACCCGGCGGTCCTCCGTAAGGTCCTTAGCCCTTAATTCCAGCTTAGTCGCAAAAGGCCAGCACTTGCTTTTGGGTTTTGGGTATCACAGGAGTGAGAGGAAAGACAGGCAAGTGGTTTTGTGCCTCGTTTCTGAAGGCCGTGGGGGTGTTTGAAGGATAAGAGGGAATTGCTGTAATAGATACTTATCTGACTGCCCTGCAGTTCTCAAACAAAGTTCTCCTCTGAAGAGATTAGAACCCAGGGAGGGCACATTAGCTCTAATCCCATGCTTTGAGGGCTCTGCCCCACCCCACGCCCCACTTATTCTTGCCCCTTCTGTTGCAGGGGGATACCTTGTATCTGACCCATGTGTAAGGGAAGCCTGTGGCTACACCGGAGGGGGGTCGCAGGGTGTGTGTGTCTGTGTTTTGGAGGGGGGGGGCATGGAAACCCTTACTGCTGTGTAACTGATTCTTGGCTCTCTGAAGAGATTAGGCGCTACATTGTTGGTTCGGTTGCTCATTTCCATCTGAGGGCCGCTCCCCCTGTGGTTAAGGGCTGCCATTGTACTGGGGAGGGGGAACTGAAACCAGCGGCTCAGGGCTTCTGGCTACCTTGTAGTCATTGTCTTACAAATGGCCCAAAATGTAGATGTCATGTCACAGAGGCCTTACAAGCTCACCAGGTATTGATTGTGAGGCCTGGTTTGGAGAAAATAGACGCATAAAGACTGCGTCTGTTAACCGATCAATGCAACACTTGGTGCCTTTACGCTGCGTGTTTTTTTTTTACTTTCTACTTGTTTCGGAATAGAAATGATCAATAATACAAATGTAAATGATTCTCAAATGTACATCAAGAAATGTTCTACATTTTCCATTTGTCTTTCTTTATACATCTATGCCCTATATGCAAAACGCAGATGTTTTAGAAAACAAACTTAAGAAAATTTAGATCTGTCTGTCTGTCTATTCTTTCATCCATGCTTCTGTCTGTCTGTCTGTCTTTCTGTCTCTCCATCTGTCTGTCTATGTATTTATTTTTTCATCCATTCACCTGCCTATCTTACTGTCTGTCTGTCTGTCCGTCCGTCCATCCATCCATCCATCCATCCATCCATCCATCCATCAATCTATCGTTTCATTAGCGTGTCTGTCTATCTGACTGTCTGTCTTTCTGTCTCTCTTTCTGTCTGTCTTCATTTCTGTCTGTCCATCCATCCATCTATCCTTTCATTAGCTTGTCTGTCTGTCTGTCAGTCTGTGTATCTCTCTCTCTCTCTCTCTCTCTCTCTCTCTCTCTCTCTCTGTCTGTCTGTCTGTCTGTCCTTCCATCCATCCAGGAGGAAGACAGGGGATAGTGTGCAGAAATATTCTATAAAAATATCCACAATTCACTGTAGGCTATCCTCAACCAGACCACAAAAAAACAACATAAACAGTATCCGCTGTGCTGCCTGTCGCAGGCTAACGAACGCCACCTGCCACTCACCCCATGCGGGGGACATGTCAATCAGATCACATCTGGGAGAGAAAGAGGAGGAGGCGGGACCTGGCCGAACCCCTAACAAAGGCTTCCACCCATTGGTGAGTACTTGCAATGCCACTTTTGTGAATAGAGGAGTGATCTAGTGGGCCTGATAACACAAATGACAAAAGATAGATGAGTAGTGAAGAGGAGGGGGTGATAGAGGGGAGGTGTGATAGACTGATAACGCTCACGTCCAGATATCTTTCCTCTGTTTGGGCGTTTGGCCTTGGCAGAGCTCATTAGCTCACAAAATGACAGTATTGAATACTTAAAATAACAGTGTTTCTTTAGAAATGCAGACATTTAAAAATATATATATTATGTTTTGTCTGGTTATGTTTTAGGTGTGTGCACTATTTGGATATTTACTAAATATGTTTTCAAATGTTTTGTTAAATAACTTAAGAATTTGCCAATTATGATTGGCTTGGGTGTGAGTCAGAGGTAAGAAAACACTTATAACATGTCGTTTCGTGTACTATGACAATAATTTTCATTTTGTGCACCAAACACCTGCACCAGTAAGTCCTTCAATTAATAAAACACTAACAACCTTGATACAGAGTGTTTAATACCAGCCTATTCGCTCTTCCTTATCATCCCGTTGATGTGCCTCTCCTCATCTAAAGAATTACAAGGGACTACCTTCAGAAAGAAAAACTAACATGGCGAACGTGCGAAGTGCTCTCTGTTGATTCTCTACAAGCTTTTGTTAACAGATCTTATTCACACCTGACTATTGGTCATTCTAATGACATGGCCAGTCCTTTTGTCCGCCCAGCGGTATTTGATGAGCGCTAAATGAAGTCGCACCTCCGTCCATTGTCATTATCAACTCATTAGGCCACACATACTGCGCTCAATGGGTGACCCTCCTCTCGGCCAATCTCCATTTTGCAGATATTTTTGTTGATGGTCGTGGGGCACTTAGGCAGAACAATGTGGCGTTGTCTCAACATGTTTAACATAATATTTCCTTCCCACTAGAAACTTTGAATGGGTTGTTTAATGTTCACAGTGATATTCTTAGTTCACGTTTACACGAATTGGGTGCTTTACATTCTTTCAACGTTTTTATCAGTGTTATTTTGTGTCATCAGTGTGTTTGTTGTTGAATGCATATTTATTACAATTAGAATGAATAATTAACCAAACATTACTATAACTATTTCCTTTATTTAAGTACATTTTCTAAATAATAAATTAAATGTATTAAACCTAATTAGACCTAATATTTAGTAAGACTTCTTGAGCAAATACTTTATTCTTATTTTTTTATTTATTCTTATTTTTTATATTATAAAATCTATATTTTTTATGAAATAACATACAATGTTCATGACTAAATGACATATAAAAGGTGGCCTATGGAAGCATCTCTAAAATAGACCTGAATGTCTTCGAAGTTCGAATAAAATCAGACTCTTTGCTCGGATCATTTTTTTATCCTATTTGTTTAAAAGAATCTGGTCAAACAATGTGGTTAATCGCAAGGATTCTAAAATGCATCTTCTGATGTTGTTTCTGGCCAAGCTCATCTGTTATCTGAAGTATGTTCCTGCGCTATCTGGCATGTTTCTCCTCTCTGCAAATGACTCACATCCCCCGAGCAAACAGTCTTAACTGGACTTGTCAGAACTTGAGTACACCTGTATTGTGTGCGAGCAAGAGGAAAGAGAGGAGAAAGCCGACTTTGAGAGGAACACAATAATCACGGCCCTGAGGTGATTATCTTCAGAGATGCAGCACTGCCTTTGCTCTTTGCACTCTGTTTTCACCATTGTGCTAGTTGAGTAAATTTGCTCTTGGTTTGAAGAGATCTGAGCCCCACCCTGCTTCCAGGCTCTCTCTCTCTCTTTCACACACACATTGTGTCAGTCTTTATCTTTCTGTCTGTCAGTCTCACACGTTCACACAACATCACACAAATCCTCACAAAATCTTAATAAACATTGCCGAATGAAAGGTGTCGAGGCCTTTGATTAAGACAAAAAACCTTCTTTTGATTACAACAAATGAGAGATGGTCAAAAAGCAACGTATAGAGACATCCTGTTTAAAACTACAATAAACAAGATTCAACAATACATGCCACTAGGTTAAAATGAGCCTAAGGATGCTATTAACTAAAGGACAGATTAAAGAGCAAGTTTCAACAAAAAAACTTGTATTTCCAATGTCAGGGACCCCACACCCCCTGCTACTGAGCTGTTTGCTGTGCCTTTCTTTCCAGGGCATTGGTATGTATAGTTAGGAATTCTAATCTTATCTTAGTATCTCCCTACATTAACATCTGTTATGCTGAAATTACCATATACATTAGTCGACACCTGTTTCACTTAAACCTATTTAATTACACCAATTGTACTGGTTTGTTGTGGGCAAAAACAAAGTCATCCCATTTTTAAAAGAGGTTTGATGTTCCGTCACAATAAAGCCAAATAATTCATCGTTAATATGACCTGAAACATTTGCGAATTAGATGTCGAAATGTTCTAAAATCAATTCATGCAAAATGGTCGAAATTAAATGACAATCATGAATAAAACCGAATTAAGGCCTCTATTTTACTTTGATGCAAGTGATGTGTATTTAAAATGTATTGAATTCAAAGAATGGCTGGTCACTCCAAAACACCCAACCGAGTGCTTAAACATCATCAACATTTTAATATATAGGCCTATATATGCCTACGAAAGATTTTGCATTGTGTTGCTGTCTGTTACTTTAATGAGAGATCAAACCCAATAATGTTAATAAAATTAGTGCTAATCACAACCATGTATCTTTCACCCTTTCAAACGCATCAGACACACATTACACCGTGTTGCTAATCAAATTCGGATAATCGTTTGTCGTGTTGTGTGTCGCATCGGTTTGCTCAGACGACAAGATGAAACGGTCTCAACAAGCTGCAAAAAAGTTTTTTCTAAGTTGTTAATGTGCGACATTTAAGGGTCTTCCGATGGCTGTCAATGGAAACAGCAAGTTTTCCTGTCGAGTTTATTCTAATTCCCTATCAAGTGTTAAATCTAATCGAAAAAGATTGTTTAGAAACATACAAAATAAAAGGTCCAATAAAATAAATATACATGAAACACATTTTTACCAAAATGAATAAATAGAAAAAATAAATCGGATCTATTTCAGTGTGTGCTTAAACAACAAAATAAAAAATTTAACAAAACGACAAAATGAAATGAATATTTTCTTAAAACCCAACGTATACATTTTTGTTATCATTCGAAGAAAACGATGTTCATTTTAATGTAGGCCAACATCAAAAAACACGGATTCCAGTTAAATCCATCTAAAACGTGAATTTCAAATGGTTCCCTACTATTTTGCGCTCTTCCGTACGGATAAGAACGAGATAAGCATCCTTGGTTTAAAGACTTTTAGAGGCCGTTAAAAGGAACAACCGAAATTCCTCTTTGAAGGGATTTAATCCATGTGAAAGCCCAGAGTTTTGGAGTACAGCTGTCAATCATGCGCCCTGGCACCTCCCACTGATGCCGCACGGCCTATAAGGAGAGCAAGCGACCCAAAGGGAGTATCATTCGAACACCAGAGCTCAGGGATTAAGGATGCCTGCTTCACCAGCGAGGTTTGGAAACTTCATGGACAGACACGTCAACATGCCTGCTGGATATCAATTATTGGGCTGCCCACCAGGAATGCAACAGCCATCACATATGGTGGGCATGGCTGGGATGCCCTTACCTTTCTCAGGAATACCGGGATACAGTTTCATTCCATATCCTCATCCGGGACACATGGCACACATTGTAAGTACTCTGCGTTGTATGGTAAATTATGTTGGAGAGATAAACGTCGGACTTTAAAATAATATATGTCTTACATTACATATTTGCTTATGCAAAATTCAATATATTCAAACAAAACTTTTTCTTATTTCCAGAGCAATGCTTACGACATGAAGGCTGCGTCATCTTATCACCAAGCTCTTCTCAGTCGAGGTGGACCCTATTACGCTCCGTATCGCCCCATGCCAGCCGATGACCCCAGCCGGGTCACCAAGGTGGCCACCCGGGAGAGCACCAGCGCATTGAAGGCCTGGCTCAGCGAGCACCTGAAAAACCCATATCCCACCAAAGGCGAGAAGATCATGCTTGCGATCGTCACGAAAATGAGCCTGACACAAGTTTCGACGTGGTTCGCGAATGCCCGACGCCGCCTTAAGAAAGAGAACCGGGTCAGCTGGGCATCCAAAGGAAAGTCCGACGAGGAGGACGAGGAAGACGACGGTGAGAGCGAAGAGGAGGGCTCTTTGAAAAAGTGCACGGAGGATGAAGATGAGATCGATCCACAAACAGTCGACGAGGAGGATGTCGATGTGTCAAAGTCGGCAGAGGACCGTTTAACAGACGGACTAGACCAGCATCAGGAAAGTGTGAAGTCCGCGAGTCAGTGCGAAACAAAAAGCGAGGCGTGTAAGCAAGATGCTGACGTCCAAAAACCCAAAATCTGGTCTCTTGCTGAGACGGCGACGTCAGAAATAAAGAAACCAAGTCCAGATTTGGGGAAATGGTGGGCAGGGTGGCCTTCAAGGGAAACGTACTCGCCTGTAAACCTCTCCACACGCGATCTTCTCAAGCAGAAATAAACTGCTATTCGTGGACACTATAGACTCACTGAATCTTGCACTTTGAAACCTCCAAAACCTTGAGACTTTATTGTTGTGGAAGTTTGCCTACAATAATATGTTTTCCAGTGTCTCCACTTTAAGAACCAAAGTTTTGTGTAAATACTGTACAGTTTATTTTGTCTAAATTATAAATGCATTTAACTGATGTGCTGACTTATTTTTGCTAAAATAAAACGTTGAAAATCTTAAACATTTTGGTCGTCAATAATTGGGTATTTTTTGAGTACTAAAACCGTAAAGTTATTCAGAAACCATGGTTTTATTATAGCTAGTAAAGTTGTCGGATTGATTATTTTTACTGCAAATATTTTGTTTATTGTTCATTTTGTGGTGTCTATGCTCTAACTATAAGATAAACTATGGATAATGTGTTGAAACTATGGTTAATTTGTGTAATATGTAGCCTACGAAACGATAAAACGCAAAACTTATGTAAGTTAATAAAACCAAACAAAAAGTAGGCCTAAAACATTAATGTAGTAAAATAGTTGCTATATACTATAATATACTATAAAGCTTCGTTATCATTATGAACACCTATATATTATTAATATTTGATAAAAACATACATTTCATTTTTATCGATACATATTTTTTCGAATTATTAATATTTGATAAAAACATACATTTCCTTTTTTTATCGATACATATTTTTTCGAATAAAAAAAACCTAAAACTTCCGCCATGCAAGTAGCCTAATTCATCGAGGTTGCCAGGCAACCTAAATTCACTCATTGTAAGGTCACGTATTATTTTAACAGCGTAAGAATAATAAAACCCGTCACAGACTTCACTGTGATCACTTTGGTAAACTAAAACCTTTCGAGAAACGAGTTAACAACAACTGAACTGTATGTATGATAATTGATGTGTCCGAAGAGGAATTCACAGATGTTGAAGCAGATCAAGGCTCGTTCAAAGCGTTTCACTTCAAGGCTGGATTTAGACCCCACGTTATCAGTGAGTAGACTACTATTAAGGGATTTGCATATCTAGCTCTGATCTGTTAAAACAATTCAAAGCAGTGCGGATTAAGGACATGAATTGTTCGGTACTAAAGGGTGATAATTAAGATTATTCTCCTGTTTAGTCACGATTTAGACCAAATGTGCTTGAGGCTTTTACCTTTACCATCATTTAGTAGCTACTTCACCGTATGGTGCTGTAGGATCAAACATAAACAAAGAGAAAATAAAGAAGTGTAGCAAAAAGTGGCCAGTTCAGAAAGTTAGAAGTTTAAAGTGAAAAAAAGTGGCGTTGGAGTTTTGCAATTGAAAAAAACCAAAATTATTTCTAGCAAAGAAGTCAAATTATAGACTAAGAGTAATGGAAACTCACATATTAAATTTCAACATCTTTGGAAAAATCACATCAAACCATAAATATCCAAAATGATAAATCTAGGGACTCAAAATAGTACAAACTTAGTTTTTTAAGTAATTCTCAAAGAGCAGAAGTAAAAAACAATAACCGGTTACTATATAGGAAACCCCATTTTCAACTAGTGGTTAATGCAAAACTGTAAAAACCAAAAGGTATCAGAAAACCAAATCCCAAAATGAATGAATAAATAAAATGAACTGTCAAGGGTTGTATAGTAACAAAAATCTGGCATGCTTTGATTATAAATCTTTCCGACACAAACAGACCAATGGGATTAGGCCCCAGGACAATGTTTTGTTTTTGTGGCCTCCCCTCTTCAGAAAGAATGATAAAAGGAAAACTGTTCATTGCCAATCACTAAGGTCACCATGTAAATTCAAAGGCCTGTGGCCTGTTAATCCGAGGATAATGAGAAAACCCCTGGGTACAAAAAAGGAGCCCCTCCCATTCATCCCCCGAAGCACACATTCACAGCTAACACACACTGGGCACAATCTGCACCATTCCCTCTTTTCAGTGGCCCAAATGATGTGTAATCCCAGTCTAAGCATGACAGGCAAAAGGCTGTGATATTGAGATAAGGATTGAGGTGTTGAACAATGGTGTGAGAGACAAAGCCTGCATCGGCCATCAAACGTGTCAAGGGTTTCCTGATCTGAGCATATGGTGATATGCTTTGGGCAGTACAGCTTTATTTATACTTCAACAAACTACTTTTGCCTTTTGTTTAGACGCATAGGACACCACGGGAGAACATGCACAAGCATGCATCTGTGCAAAATAACTTTTAACTGGGAATGATAAACAGGCTTGGATTTAAAATAATAGTACAAAATTTGATGTATTCAGCAGGTGAATTCTGTAATCTGGCTCCAGCTGGACATTTATTCTGATAATAGATCTCCGATACGGAGACAGCAACCTCCTGTGGACAGTCAGAGTATCTCAAGATTTAGTCACAAAAAACATGCTCAAAGGGCTTCATACACCTTGTCATAAATTTAATAAACAATATCGTTTTCGAAGCGAATTCTGACCGCAAAAACAATGCAAGTGTGGTATTTTAACAAATACATCACAATGATGTAAAAAATACACAATACAAATACTTACAAAACTTCAATCGAACTGTTATAACACCAGACAACAAATTAGATATCTATCATACAACAAACAAAGATAACAAAGAAAAAATGAAGTCAATCTGCACATCATAATTGAAAGTGTGCAAGCCCAACAAAACACGGTGTTCTACGTAAAAACAATAGCTTGGGGATTCATGTGGAATTGTTTTGAGTAGTTTTTGTTTCATTACATTGATTGTTGTCGTCACCGTCT
This sequence comes from Barbatula barbatula, assembly GCF_947034865.1. NCBI lineage: Eukaryota > Metazoa > Chordata > Actinopteri > Cypriniformes > Nemacheilidae > Barbatula > Barbatula barbatula. The sequence goes on along the minus strand of NC_136780.1, from coordinate 2,776,712 downwards.
TGCTGATAACTGATGTCATCATCGTGATGTGACAGACCCTTCGAGCCACTTTCATAAATGCTCATGTAAAATGTCTTGTTGCATATTAGTTTCAACGGCTAAGGACTCCGTCCATCTCTATTACAACATGATAGTGTCACTCACATCTTACATTTATGCAAAACAACTTGCAGTGCATTCGAGACATTCTATGTGAGGTCCTTGGTGTTTAAGGTGCCATGCCCAGTTAAACTACAACAACACAGCTTTAACCTTAATAATAAAAACGAAGCGATGACAACAGTAGTGCATATTGTGACATGCAGGCTTGTACTACGCTTTGAGGATGTTTAGAGTAAAGCAGTGGTTTATATGTAATGCTCTTTACATTATAGATTGTAACATGCTAGGAGCAGATTTTAGAGGATCGAGCTCTCTGAAAATCGTTGCGTTTCTGTACTCGGACATATCGAGTGTTTGCCTTCCTCTTGTGTCACAAAATTTCCATTTTCTGTAATGTTACTTGTGGGACTGACAGGGACAGTGTCTTCTACATCTTCCTGTGGTTGTTGAATCCATGTAGGATCTATAATGGGTTCAGTCTCTCTGTTTGGATTTAACTTTGTGACCATTACGGCCTCTTTCGGGATCTGAAAACATAACACACATGGATTAACGGTTTTCTTTTAACTACTTTAAATGCTACACATGTCTTTGTGAGATTTGATATCTGGACATGGAAGGGTTAAAGGATAACATTTACCTTTTTCCATTCACATGACCCTAGAACAGAGAAAAAAAACGCAAATATGTTTACACAGATGTTTATTTTAAACTTGTTGTATTGTGTGCACATTAAGAGATGATGCTGACTTGCAATGTATAAAAGCATATAAAAGTTCAGAATATTACACCTGAGCTTGTTGTGGCAAGCCAAAAGTGAAACATTTTTTTTTTAATAATCGGTGTATAATGTTTTTGTAACATTTGTATCAACATTTACAGCAATAGGCAAACCACAGAATATAACGGAATATGGGTTTTATTCTAATATGTAAAAAATCAATCCTCTCTGCTGGTAACATTTTCTTTTATTTTCTTGAAATAAAATATTTGAATCAAACCTTAAATATGTATTGTGTTGAAGTTTAAACTTCAAACACACAAATGCAACGTGCACACAAATACTTGAAAAAAGAATGAAGAGATCAGTTTAATCGCTTTTGCCCAATACTGTTTGTTATTGGATTTAGAGATAAACAGATTTACTTACGTCTTTTAATGAACATCACAACGGCAAGGGCTGCAAGAAGCAGCAACAGAATGGCTATAACTCCGCCCACGATGGGACCTCTGTCGGAGGGTTTACCCTTCTCTGAAATAACCAACAGGTATAAAAGAGGTATAAAACTATTCTCTGGTGGGCCTACTGTTATTCTTATCAGAACCTTATTACTGACAGATAAAATGGACATTGTGTGGTTTTCATATGCACGTATTTAGCATCACACAACTCTTAGGTTTCACTACTGTAATCTACTCCTGCAAGTACACTTTTACATACGAAGAACTATAACTATCACAATTTCTGTTCAAATAAATAACAAAAAGTTCTCACCACAGATCCTGTCTGACGTTAAACTGCCTGGAGTTTTTTCGACATACCCAGGTTCACATCTAAAGATAAGATAAAGCACTTGTTTAAATTAAATAAATAATGCTAAGAACATATTTTCTCTCTCGCTTTTATGCATATATACATATTATATAAGAAAGCTTTGACATACGTTGTCCATTCCTTGCAGATGTCGGATGAATCACTGATGCTAAATGTTCCACTTTTACAAGCTTCACATACAGTATTACTAACTGATGTACCTGTGAAAATACAGAGAAATGAAGAGATTAAAGCTCCACTGGACAATATGAAATCAGTGCCTGTGTGTATTCTGTACATAAAAAACTGATATATACATTAGACAGCTTGTGTACAAACCATTTTTGATGATTTTCTCTCCTTCTTTGCAGATTTTGTGTTTCCGACAAGTGCTGCAGTCGTCGTCTTCTGTGCAGTAGTGTCCAGGTTTGCATTGGCATTTACTGAGTCTGTCCTTGGGAATGGGTTTTGTTTGTGGCAGAAAATTTAAATCTTAATTGAAAAGCAGAGCAAAAGGAAACAAAAGGAATGAGACAGCATTTCAAGACAGATTCCAAAGACTTTTTATCACCAAGATGTCTTTCTAAGGTTTTGGTTTGTAATATTTGTACTCACTGGTGTCACAGCTGGGCTGGAGCTTGCATGTGGTCTCACTTGTGTATTTGCTCTGATACTCTCCATCCTCACAGATCTTACAGATTGGGTCCACACAGTTATCATCGGACCGCATCTTCTTACCTGTAACAAACTGATGATTACTAACCCAGGACAGTACACACTCTAAAAATGCTTTGTTATTTTCAGAAAGAGACAAACCCCCCAAAAATTCATTTTTGACCCAACATGGATTGACAATTACCCAGTATTTTTAGAGTCAGGGACACGATACAATAAGGCTTATATTCAAGTTCACCTTTGTGTTCCTTTACAATAAGTATATATATATATATATATATATCGCAAATACTATATCCCTTATTGCTCCCGAACTCTTTGTAAGTGGATAAAAGCGTCTGCTAAATGACTAAATGTAAATGAGTGCAAACTTAGTTACAGACGTTTCTTGTAAATAGCTTATTTGCTTAAAAAATGACAATTGTTCAAATACACACAAAGTCTGGAGGTACGAATTTCATGTAAATTTGACGAGAATTGTTTAAGTTCACATTGAGATCTTCGATAATATTGACTTTTAAATGCGAACTTGGCATGTATTTTGTGAGGTGCCTTGGTCTTTTTCTCAAGAGAAATATCTGAAAAATTATGCGAAACTTTCCATTTGCTCTCCATCTAACCTCATCAATGTCTGTGACAAAAAAAAAGATAATTTAAAAGAGATCTCATGATTTGCTTCTTTCTTATTGGAAGTGGGCTATTTTGTAATGCTCCCACTAGGCTATGAAAATAAATCTGGAGTTATACAGACCCGGTCCACACATCTTGCAGCATGTGCCATCCTTCACATAATGTGTTTGGAACTCACAAGATGATGCAAGGTAAAACAGAGTAACCTGACGGGGTAAAAGCAAAAGCAATGTTGAGACTGAGCATTATTTCAATTATTACAAATTATTAAAGCTGACAATAATAAACCCTATGTGTTGGTAAGGGGTCCCGGCTTTCAGCAAAGCAATGGTTACTATAGTTAAACCGTGGTAACCGTAAATCAGCCACGGTAGAAATATAGTTTAGAAGTTGAAAAGCAATGGTGTGGTAAAGTCATGGTTATTTGTATTGTTAATCTGATTGTAGTAAAACCTATTTATTGGTGCATGGGTGGGACCCCAAGCACATAATGGGGGGATATCAAAACCGAAACTGTAATGCAGTACGAGCCATATGGAAAGTCCCCGACATTTCCCACCACAAACGTTATTGACAGACTGCAGTATTGTACAGTCTTAATTCACCCACCTATACAATAATAAACAACGCACCTTTTTAAATGTCACTTTATTAAGACCCGTCTATATGACGTGTAAATCCTTCTTCTTATTCAAAACGAAACTGAAAGTATGTATTGCTTGTCATTTAGCTCATAAATAAGTACAGCGTCACCAAAACGTTAAACATAATAAAGATAAATGAATATCGACGCAACGTTACAATGTTGACGCGCAAAGCAACAATGTAACTTACAGCGTCATGAATATTAATTACCTGCTGTCATAAACGCGCAAAGCGAATCGCATTAAAATAACACAAGCGATCACTTACCACAAGACAAAGGGTGTAAAATGCTCTCATGATGGTATATCTGTTTAGACAGATCCTAGGAAATGACCGTTTATTCTTCACAATCACAAGACAACCAAACAGCGTCTGTGCAGCTCTTAAGCCAATGGACTAAAAGGGGAATTCAACCAGACTTTCAGAAACGCCCTCTTGTGACACGTGACTTGTTTCCCCTGCTTCCAAGAAGTACAAAAAAACAGCAAGACTTACTGTATTTCTATGTATCCAAGCAAGGTCCCCAATTAAATATTGTATTATAAATGTGGTAAAGTAACAATGACATTTACATTTCATTTGCTTATTGGCACATTTTCACAGATTTACACTTCACTGCTGGACATTGGAAAACTAAATTCTAGTTTAGTAATTATTTAATCTGTAAAGTAGACTTTAAAGTAGTGTATCTCACACATTCGCCCTCCATGATAGTGGAACTTCCCATTTCCCATTAACAGCGCAGTTGACTTTCACTTCCCATTGACTAACACTATCATTATTGAGTCATGTCATCAGTGGCTAAAAAACATTTGGCTCTTCTCTGTAAGTGTCTTTCCTGGATTATTTGTTATACTTTTATCTTCTTTATTTTTAAGTCGACTTACAGAAATACGAACAAACACACAAAGAAAGTCTGAAGTGCGACAGAACAGTTCGATCACCGAGGAACAAGAGATTAGCAAAGATATTATCTTAACAAATTGAGTTTAATATAAAGTTTTATATCCACCACGTACAGGTGAATCCCCAATTGTAAGGCTCTCTTATAAAGACCTAAAATTCCCAGGCTTTGATTCAAGCAACCACAGGGTATTCCCCGGAATGTTCATGGGAACGGCATGCCGTGCGAGAAATTCTCTCAGATCAGTGACATAATAAACCAGCCAGATCCTAGCGCTCTTTCTGGTCATCAGAACGATTTGAATAATGCAGAAAAACATTGAAACGTCTCACTTCCTCAAAGAGTAAACAAGAATTGTGTGAGGCATGAAATACTGTCATTGAACATTCAACTGAAAAACCCTCCGGTCCCACGAGGAACAATTCGGAGAACAGAAGCATCAGATCTCGATGTTTAGCCAGTTCTCAGAGGAAGTCAGGTGTTTCTCTCTAAAAGGGAAAATTCTGTCCTTTACTCACCCTGTTGTCATTTCAAACCTTATCGAATCAAACATAATCGAAGCTATTTTGAAGAATGTTGGTAACATTGAAGAATGATGAAAACCATTGGTCCCGATTGACTTGAGCTGGTTTTGTGTCCACAATATGGCAATGGGGACCAAGGGTTTTTGGTTACCAACTTCTTTCTTTAAAATATCATCCTTTGTGTTTTGAGACAATGAAAACTATGTTGAATTTGTGTTATGGTTGCAGTTGTACCTTTTAAACCTAAAGGTAAATAGATTTTAAATGATAAAAAGGTTATATTTGAGATCCAATTTGAGACAAAGGTATTCATTTCTTTGTCAAACACAATATGGACCATGTCTGCACCTTCTCCCGACAATTCTGGTTCCCTTTCACCTGACTTTTGAACTCACAGACTACACTTCCAATAATCCCTTGCTGCCGATTATCACCATGATTGTGCTCACACCTGAATCTCATCCCCTGATCACTTTCTATGCTGTGTCTTCTGTGTCCGTTGACGTGTCTGTATTATGTTCTGTACTCTAGTTCGTCCTATCTTGATCACTCGTGGATGTTACATGTTATTGGGATTATTCTCATTAGGTTGACCCAGTCAACTTCAGTTCTCCGTATGCCATCATCCTTCAGCCCTGTAGTGTTACACAAAGTTATTTTTCTGAATAACAAAGCATCCATTAAAACGTCAAGGACCCTTTGTTCCATACCAGTGGTTTAATAATTGTTTAATCTAATACAACAAAATTCATATATTCGTGTGGATTAAGTGTCTAATTATATTTGGGGAAACTATTAATGTTAAATTGTACACTGCGTGTATGCCGTGTAAATGCAAAAAACTAATGAAATAGGATGTAAATACTTCCTTTTTTCTCTGACTTTTCACATATGATCTATTTTTAAACAAGTGTGAGATGGCAGCTACATATGAACATTTGCTTTATTGTGGGTTGGAGGGTTGAGAAGCAAGGAGCAACCATTTACTAGTTCCTAATATTTTAACAGGGCTGCCAACTTTTGAGTTCTGCTTGGAGTGACCCCGGGGGGTCAGAAGTATGATTGTCATAACATTTGATAGAATCATTTCATAAATTTGTATTAAAATCGATGTGAACTGTCCCTTAAAGTTTTGAGCACAGACCAGAGGCCACATTTGTCTACATCCTCGAGGTTGTCTCATTTAAGTTAAAAACATTATAAAATTAACAATTATTTCTCTTAAGACTAAATCATTGTGGTGTCATTTTTTAAAGATATATTTTAGGGGCTTTTTGCATTTAATTTTGCCTGTATTTTTAAATATACAGAAAAATATGGCGGGTGAGAAAATGGATGAGTGGTGTGAGAAAACGGTCAACTGCGTGAGAGTGGAGCCCTGATTTTAATATTATCACTTGTAGAACCATTGACTGCCATAGTAGGAAAACAATTTTAGTATTTTTTTTTGGTTCTGTATAACACAAAGGAAGATATTTTGAGGAATGTAGGAAAATAAACGGTTCTGGGGAACATTTACATTTTTCCTATGGTAGTCAATGGTGCTTCAGAACTGTTGGTTGCTAACATTATTCCAAAATATCTCTCTTGTTCAACCGAACATAGAAATGTACACATGTCATGGGTGAGTAATTCATGACAGAAATTTCATTTTTGGTTTGAGTATCCCTTTAACACTTCAGCGCGTCCAAAGTCGTCGTCTGATTGGTTGAATTTTACCGGAATTTTTCGGTTCGCCTTGAAACAACACAAATCCGTCTGATCGAAGTGTTGTGTTCACATAAGTTTCAATAAGAATTCATCACGATCGACTAAAAGCTTAATGACTTATATCAATGCGAAGATCACAGCAAAAATCTTCATTGTTAATAATCGTTGTTGCAATTTTTGACACCGTTACCAGTCTGTTACCGAGGGGGCATTTCCGCGCCTCTAAACATTCGCGAAAGTTCAAGGGCAGTGACCGATAAATAAAATTACTTTATTTGAAGATCACTGGTAACCCTATTTTATGATCATTCTGACCGGTGTTGCGCCATCTAGCGGTCAAAGCGGCAGATGGTCCTGAGATGATGCCAAATGTAGTTTGACCGATTGCAAAAATGATCATGTGATCTTAGGACACAAATGTACATGCAGTTAAATCCACATGAACAAAGAATACATTAGATGGCAATTGGTTTAACCCAGCAGTTCTTGATATGAGTCACATTTAAAGCACATAAACCTGCTAACATCACATTTGTTCTCTCTTGTTTTATATTTTCAAACTATTTTACATTGGCAAGATTTATTGGTCAACTGGTCATTTAAACTGAGCTGGATATAGCAACAATTGAGCATTGCCTGCTTGTCCTTCTGTGTTGCCATCTACTGGTGAAATGTCAAGTTGCATTTTTTTATTGAAACTCGTCATGGATAACATGAAAACAACACATTTCTCTGTATATATAAGTTACTTAAAACATTTTTTTCCATACTGTCCAAACATCAAAATACAAGTAGAACTTTCCAAATGAGTCAGAACAAATGCTCTTATAGGATTATTGGAGCAGCGTGTGCAATCATTTCAGATTCATTCATTTGACAAGCTTTCGTCCAGCATATCGATACTGTCCTATTTAAAATTTTGTAACACAAAATGAAATACTTTTCAAAAAGGCAAGTGTCAAATAAGATTGTTTTGTGCCCCAAAAGATACTGTACCGGCCAGGGGTGCTTTTCCCGAACAACCACATAACTAGCTGGTTTGCTTAACCAACTTTCAAGTTTTTTTCCATCCTCCCCAAACATCAAAATACAAGTATAACTTTCCAAATGAGACAGAACAAAGGCTCTTATAGGATCATTGGAGCAGAATAAATTCATTTCCTATATTTATTTATATATTTATTGTTTCCTGAAACCGTAGTAACTCGGTCGGATATCAATTGTTAGAACCAAGTTTGTAAAGGAACCCAGTTGATGACGCCACACAGGTGCTATAATGACGTATACTAATGACGTTCAGATCGAATTAATGTCAAATTCTTGCTGTAAATAACATTACATTTAAGGACTACTTTTGATATTCTATTTTGGTTATCTGTTGTTTCATTTCACTATGTATATATATATTTCAGTATATTTTTATTTGTTATTAATAGAAATCTTTGAAAGTAACACAACAGATCAGACAATAGACCATAGAAAGAGGAAGAGAAAGAGAAAAAAATTATAAAAAAAGAAAAAAACAACAGCAAGTATTTCTCCTCTTTCATTTATAAGTGTCCGCATACGTCATTCGCCCAGGGATTCCCTAAGGCAATAGAGCGCGCAAGTCATGCGCATGCGCACTTTTCAAACAACATTATTTTCTTGACAAACTTTGATCAAAAGCCTGATGTATGTAAGTCTATAATAAGAAATAAGGAACGATGCTTCTAACCACAGCTATAGACATGTAGTTTCAACCATGCAACCTTGCGATTGTTGGAACGACGGAACTTGCGACCGTAGTTGGCTGACTATGCTTTTGGGAAACGCACCCCTGATAATTTGAGCTGTCTCGTTTTAAAAAAAAGCAGACGTTCCTGAAGAGACAGGGATTTCAAAAAACAGGTTGACAGAATCGCTTAATAGGACTAGGTGTTATAATCACACTATTTCAGCACTTTAATTGCCCAATAGGACATTTCCCACGCCTCATGCAGGACAGAGAGAGCAGTCAAGAAAATGAATAAAGGAAAAGGTGGTCTGAGGTTTCAATGGGCTCGTTGGGTAGGCATCCTCTGTGTTTGGGGGATCAATTATTATAGAAATACATACTTGCCTTTCCTTGCTATTATCAGAGAGACATCTCATGAGTTTTGAGTCCGATTCCACTTTCATCACATCCATTATCCCGGGTGAAAGATGCCTTTTGGTGTGAATGCCCTTTGAATGGTTCCCATCAATGAGACACATCGTCGGTTATGACTGTTTCGGCCCTTTATCACAAGAGGCACTAGCCAAAGGAGGCCCACCGGAGGTTGATCAGACCTGGGTTGAAAGGTCATCTGGCAGCCCATGCTGTGTCAATCCGACTCAACACACATACATCCAGAGCAGCGCCAGATAGATGGGGGTATGGTGCCTTGCTTCAGGGCACCTCAGTCGTTACCTGCTGACCCTGAGAATCAAATATTTGGGTCACAAGTCAGACTCCCTAACCATAAGGCCATGACTGCCCACCCCACTATGGCATAACATTACCACACATTACCAACATCAACGCAACCATGCGCGCCAACACATTGGCAAGGCTGTTTTAGCCCCACTGGCACCGTTAATGCATGCTCAGTGCCCCTGGTCCCGTATTGCGTAACATTACAACACACAACAACATTTTATTACGTGCTCATTTGGCAGCCCATATTGTGTCCTTCCATTTCAGCCACAGCCAGTGGCTGCTTCTCTCAGCAACAGTTGCAAGTTCTTTGACTTTCGTCCGTTGGGCCTGTCCTATGATCCCATTTTCCTTAAGCAGCCTTGTAGTGCAATTGTAAATAAAGCCCACCACCACCGGAAACACTTTCGATGTCCATCCCCGATCTTCAGCCCCCGCTGCAAAGTCGGCATACTGGAGATTGTTTCTTTGAAAGAGAAATAAAAAAAATCACAAGATAAATTGTTGCTGGCCAAGCAGTCAGGGCTGGTTTGATCATTCAAACCTTGCCTCTCCAATAAGGATTAATTTATGAAAATGTATGTGCTCAACCCTTTATCTCAAATTAGGCAAATATTATGCCGAAACAATGCAGATCGGATAATTTTTTCTTTCTACAGATTTAATGGCAAACCCAACCTTCAAGTTAATATTAAAAACGATTCAAATAAAAAACGTGAAAACCAGATGGGCTGAATATTTGGGTTTGATGATTATGATTGTAATTGCCTATAATTTCTCACCCAAATTTCAATTTGACTTGTTTGTTCTTTGCTGTGATTTATAAAACGGTGATTATTTATATATTTATAAAAGTGTTATAATTGCAGTTATCACACACAAAATTAATCCACAGACCTGTTGTGAGTTTCTGAAGACTAAGCATAAAAAAGCATCTGCTTGGGGCGGATTAGAGGAGTTTGGATGTATCTGTTTCTAAACCAGAATACATAGAATGTGTAAAAACTCGTTTCTGTTAAAAACTTTTTCCTTTCTCAAAGCCAATGTCCAATGAGTTTTTGACCACTTCTGAAGTGTAAGCATTAGCTACAAATATTTTATATTATTTACATTACAGGACTTTCTCACCGCAATATTGTATTGCATAATTACTTTTTTATTATCTTTTAAAATTTACTTCATTAATGGAAAGTGAAACTCCTCATTTTTGTTGCCTGTAGTCTTAAATTAATTAATTTACTTCCTGATGGTGTTTTGATAAGCAATATTTTAATATTTAATATTATTAGTAAAAACTTTTATTTTAAGTCAATCATTTATTTATATTAAACATTTTATAGTCATTTAAAAAAGAAAGTCTAATAATTTTAACAAAAGGATCAATACGTGCAACATTTCTACCTCTATTATAATCTTTGGGTCAATGTAAATATATATTGTGCAAAACAATTATATTAAAATGTTTATCTAAAGATTTGTAATAACTTTTTATATAGATCACTGTCCTATCAAATGGACACTTGTCTTATATTCTGGAACCTCTTAACTTAAGCTCTGACTTAATTATTATAAATATCAATTATGTTATCAAAACAATTACACTTAGACGTTAATTTACATCATTTTAAAGCAGATTGTAAAAAGAGTAATTTTTCAAATTATCTTGCGTGATTAATCGAAAATCCTTTCATGAGATACTTTACCAAATGTGGATGGGCTGGGATGGAGAAGAGTATATATACCCGGAGAATGAGCAGAGAAACGTTACATTGAAAGAAAAGCTGGTTTCAGGAGTCCTAAGTGAGCTATTCTTCTGTACCAAACAGCAGCAAGGCAACAAGAACGATCAAGTAAGTAATAAAAAATGAACAAATATGTGCTTTTAAATCTTTACAAAAATCTTTTGGTAAAATCCTTATGTTACACATTACCTTGCTAAAACAATAACTAATTTCTCTTTGGTGCTTTTCTTTTTGAAACTTTACAGCATGTCTTTTCTAAAGTGTGGTGTGAACAAGAACTTCTGCACTATTGGCCGCTTCCCGGCCACTCAACTGGAGCCGGATCATTTCTGGAATGGGCCGTGCTCTGTGCCTTGTGTCAAACCCTGCGTAAACCCTTGTGTGACCCCTTGTGCCAAACCTTGTCTGGACCCTTGTGTGATGCCTTGTGTAGACCCTTGTGCTAAACCCTGTGTAGTACCTTGTGCTAAACCTTGTCTGGGCCCTTGTGCTAAACCTTGTGTGACGCCTTGTGTAAACCCTTGTGTTAACCCTTGCTTTGACTATGACTGTAAGAAAGTTGTGCTCAAGGATTGTGCTGTAGATTGCGTGAATCCCTGCGGTAAGAGGCGTAATACTTTGACCTTCACTGCATTATGAGAAATGTCTTCTTTTAAACACGTCTAATGAAATAATCTGCTTGCTTTTTTCTAGATGTAGTACTGCAGGTGCGTTCTGTCGACCTCATCCAATCCTGGAACTGTCAAAATCGGCTGGAGCATCACACAAACAGTTACCGTAGCGATCACCTCATCCTCCGTAGAGGACAGTGCTTTCAGATGTATGTCGAGCTGTCCAGACCTTTCAATCCCAAGACCGACCAACTTCACCTGGAGTTTAGACTTGGTGAGTGCCCAGATAAATCCTTTTGATTATAAATAAACTGATACTTAAACGAATGTTCACAATTATAAAAAAGTTTTAGGTTGTTTTTAGGTTTCAAGCATTAACAAATAACTATTCCTCTTTGGTGATTTAGAAAAGGTGGATTTTTACATATTCCTGCTAACCTTCTGAAACCTCATATCTCCATATTTTGTGAATAATAAATCTATTATTAATTATTATAATTAGTCACCCTTTACGTTTGTCACTGGTTTATGTTAATATCTTACCAATATAGAGTATTAAAATGTGCTTGTCAACTTTGACAACACCGTATTTCATCATTTGTGTTTTTCGGGTTTCGGAAGGACAGCGACAATATGAAACAGTTTCATAATGTTTGAAAAGCTTTATCTATATCGTAACATAATATAACAAAATGTACATTTATGAATATAATAATATAAATCTGTCCATACACATTTACATACATTTCGATATAGACCTTTATTGTTAGAAAATGCATTAATTTAATAAGCTTTTTGAGTATTTATTCACCATTATATTGAATATATTTCACTTATTTAATCGGCACATATTGGCAAGTACAAAAAAGTCTGTGTTCCTTGCCCCACCCCAAATCTTAATGATAAGCTCATAGTAATGATTTATCATTTAAGCAGATTTAATGTGAATTTTCAACAGCAAACGTAAAGTAGCATGACCTGCAGTTTGACAAGTCAAACAGAGAAGTGACGCTCTTAAGTTACCAATTTGAGCTTTGATAGGAAAGCAACGCCCACCATTGCTTTACAGAACAGCAGTAAAGAAAAACAACATTGAATAAATCTCTTTTAGGTGACAAACGTGAAAATTTTGACAGTAAATAAAAATCCTTGCCATAGCGCTTGCCATTTTTAAAATGTGAAGCTGCAATGTCAGAGTTTTGGACAATGTTATCATCCGTTGCTGTGGATACAATAATATAGTAAAGTTATAATGTTTTGGTGTAAACTGGCTTTAGACATGTTTTACTGTTGCGAAAGTTGAAATAGGAAAAACTAAGTCTACTGTTCTTTATATGTGTGTGTGTCACAGGTAATGCTCCATCCGTATGCAACGGCACTCTGGTGATCGTTCCATTAGTGGACGAATTGAAGAAAGGTCGTTGGGAGGCCAAGATCTTGGAGCAGTGCAACTGTCGACTGAAACTGTCTGTTTACTCCCTTCCTACCGCTGCCATCGGTCGGTACAGGCTCAGCGCCGTAACATGCGGACCGAGAGGCAAAGCAACTACAGCATGCAACCCCTGCAATGACATTTACATGCTGTTCAACCCCTGGTGTAAAGGTGAGAGAATATTCCGGTATATTTCCGCTCAGGCGTGCTCAGTGAAAATAGATTTAAAACTGCATTGTGTACATTGACTAGGGTCTGTAAATGATGAATATAACTCAGATGGTTGAAACTATAACATTTTATATCAAGAGTTAAGTCTCTCCCTCAATTTCAAGTTAAGTGTGCTATATTGGCATGACATAATGTGCATTCGTATTGCCAAAGCATATGCAAAAGTCCAAGTACGTAAACGAACGAAAATAAAGCGAATTATAGTAATAAAATAAAATAAATTGTGATTCTCACTCTCTCTCTCTCTCTCTCTCTCTCTCTCTCTCTCTCTCTCTCTCTCTCTCTCTCTCTCTCTCCCTTTACTAGATGATGCTGTGTATCTGGATGATGAGGCACAGAGAAATGAATATGTGCTGAATGACACAGGCATCGTTTACTATGGAGCTCGGTGTCAGATCGGTGCAAGAAACTGGAACTTCGGTCAAGTAAGAGCTACATATTTATATATTACAGAATAAACAGCAGAATGTATTTATCTCAATCAGTTATTCAGCAACCATACACATGTCTCACAATACAAAACAAGTTAGTCTGGGACTTGGCTTAACCCCTGTCTGGGAAACTGCCCTAAAAGAGAAACGATTCAAATAAATAAGTTATATATAATGACGAAGGTCAAGTGTTTTTGGCATCCAACCAATAAGGTTAAACAGGCATCATATTTTATATTTGTATACCTATTTTGAATAAATGTATTTATCTTTCTAAAACCACAGAAAAAATGAAAAACATGGTGTATTAATCTCTCATTGTCTGTAATGTTTAGTTTGACAAGGGAGTCCTAGCCGCATGTCTTTTTGTGCTGGAGAAAAGTGGTGCCCCCTGCTCAGGATATCGAGATCCCATTAATGTGTCCAGAGTTGCATCTGCCATGGTGAGTTTTAACTATTGTACATCTTTTTTTCATTCTGAAGTATGAAGTAAAGAATTCATCAATGCTTAGCAATGATAACCATTCTGATTTTCTGACAGATTAATTCCAACGACGACTGCGGCGTATTGGTGGGTAACTGGTCCAATTGTTATGGAGGTGCAATTGCTCCTACGACCTGGTGCGGTAGCAGCGACATCCTGAAACGATACCACTTAAGCGGAGGAGTGCCTGTTAAATATGCACAGAGCGTGGCTTTCGCTGGAGTCACCAACACGAGTAAGACCTCATGCAAAATTGAAGTCGGATACATAAATATATTGTGACGTACACTTATATATGTTTTCTCTCTTTCTAAGTGTTGAGATGTTTGGGCATTCCTGCACGTCCCGTGACAAACTTCTGCTCGGCTCACGATACCGACGTCTCTATGACCACAGATGTTTATTTCGATGAGAACTTTGAGCTAATCGATCACCTGAACCGTGACTCAATCTGGTAGGACATTTTCTTTCCTCTGACTCGATCCATAAATCAAACTGATTATAAAGAAGCAGAAAGGTAATGCTTCCTTCCTATTCATTTATAGGAACTTCCACGTGTGGAATGAGGCCTGGATGGCACGTCCAGACCTGCCGTGTGGTTTTGGAGGTTGGCAGGTGGTGGATTCCACTCCTCAGGAGACCAGTCAGGGCTTTTATCGTTGCGGCCCCACCTCTGTCGCTGCAGTCCGCAGTGGGCAGGTCTTCCTCAAATACGACACGCCCTTCGTCTTCGCTGAAGTATGTGAACGCTTGTAATTTGATGATTGATGTTTAATATGCGTTTATGTTCTCATTCAATATATAGCGTTAGCACTGACTGAACATTTATAATGTCTTGTTCTAGGTAAACAGTGATATAGTCTTCTGGCAGCGGACAGCTTGTGGTACCTTTGTTGTGATCGGTGTTGAGAAGAACGCAGTAGGACACTGCATCAGCACCAAGGCTGTTGGCTCGGACAAACGTGTTGATATCACACAACAATACAAACACCCTGAAGGTAAATAGTCAGACATACTTCCCCTTACAAAAACAAGTTTGCTAATAGTATACGGTAACACTTCAGTATAGGGGGCAGTGCTCACTAGTTGTTATTCGCATGACTATTATTGGCTGTTTATTAGAAGCACATATTCTTTATGAGCATACTCTACATACCTAATCCTACGCTACTAACTATTAATGTGCAACACATTATTTATTTAATGTATTGGGTTAAAAGTCGAAGTTAATGGTATACTGAAGTGTGTACTTCTTTTAAACGAAACATTAGAAGGTATGCTTGTAGTCTACTTTTTATGTACTTGAAAAATACTTTAATTGTTCTTCTGTACAATTAAGTGTATATATAGCCATACTTAATATAAACTGAAAGTATATGGCCCATACTTGTTTTTTCACAGTGATAATAGGAATCAACTTCAAATACTTAAACTACAATTAAAGGTTTATTTCAAAAGTAAAAGTTAATACCCACTGTAGTTAGAAACAGTAAGTTCTCACATATAGAAAACCTAGTAATGTATAAATAGCGTACTTCTAAGTGTTCTTTTACATACGCTATTAGTTTACTTGTAGTGTGATTGCAGTACAAAAAACAAGTGTACTTGGAAACTATGCACAAACTTTACTAGTGTTACACTAAAAGTAACTTTAGTCACAAAACGAAGGCCTAGTTTTATAATCTACAGTGTCAGTTTAATCCTAAATGGTTAAAATATTACTATTAATGGTATGCCACTAATATGAGTATATTAACTAAACAAAAAATAAGTATACATACGGAAAGTTCAAATATATTTCTAAGGATCTCCATCCCTATGAACCATTCAGACTAATTGTTTGATTTTTGGTATTTTTCATTTGACCTCTACCGTCTTTTTCAGGATCACAGGAGGAACGCAATGCTGTGGAAACCGCCGTTCGCCACGGTTCCAAACGCTGCGCGTACCCACCGCTCTGCACCGAGGACGTGCTCTGTGAAATCACCATGTTGAAGGAAGCTGTATGTGTGGGCAAGGACGCCGTGCTTTCCATCTCTCTGAAGAACAAATGCAGCTCCGCTCGTACCGTCACCCTCAACAGTCAGGTGTCAGCCATGTACTACACTGGAGTCTGCAAGGCCTTGGTGAAGAAGGACCAGGCATGCTTTGAGCTCAAGGCCTGTGAATGTAAGCAAATGATCAACTCTTAGTTCAATGATTAGTAAGGGGGTGTAGTGTTACTTTCACTAAAGCTAAAACGTTTAAATTGATCTTATTTTCCCTCTATAGCCAAGGTTCTGGAGTGGACCGTGCGCTATGAGGATTATAAGTGTCATCTGGTGGACCAAGCATCCATGTTGCTGACTGTGGCTGGACGGGTCACTCAGACCAAGCAAATTGTGACCAAACGATTTGGCTTCAGACTGTGCACACAGGATCTTGTTATTAGTGTAAGTTTGAACAACCATCGCATTGTGGGGATCAGTTAAAAATGTAATGAGTCTGGTGTGAAAAATGGCTAACAATATTATAAATATTACCGCATTAATGTGGTTTTCATTTCCTCTCTTCAGCCTGGATGTGATTGTGTGGTGGGCAAAGAGGTGCCGGTCAAAATCACTTTCCAGAACCCACTTTCCTGCGTGCTAAAGAACGCAATTTTCCGCTTCGAGGGTCTGGGAATGAAGCATTGCAGAATGGTTAATTATGGGTAAGATAGCATAAGTGCATTGTATTATGATTTAAATTGCAACAGTATATTGATGATATGTCTTTTTTTCTTAGTGATATTGCAAGCCTGGCCACGGTGAACCTGACGGAGACATTTATTCCTAAGTGTCACGGTCCTCATAAACTTCTGGCATCACTCAGCTGTCCTCAGCTGGCTCAGGTTCATGGAGCCTGCAGCGTTGTCATCAGGGAGAAATGAAAAGCATGCAGGTGACCAAGCGAGTGGCAAGATAAGGCCCTAAAACCTTTCTCTGTGCTTTTCATCTGATTGATTTGCAGAATTGAATCTTATTATTATACAAGGGTGCAGTAAATCAGGGTCTCTGAGACTATTTGGAGGATGATTCATGCCAGAAATATTTGATCACATTTTATATTTTGGCATATGGGGTTGATTTTTGGGTTTAGCATAGTTTAAGATTTCAGGGATTTACTTTTAAATTTAAATTCAGTGGTTGTGGTTTATGATTTGTCTTGCATTCAAAAATGGATACATTTATTGATCAATTCCATCTGCTAAATGACCAAATGTAATTTGCATTGATAATCTGTCCATCATGTAGCATCAATAAAAGTCTTTCAGCCGCAGTAAATGTTGTTTGTGATATTTCTGTATGGTAGATAATTCTTTGCATATCGAAGTATTTCTCTTTTTTTAAACATAAACATACTCAAGCTTAACAGGCCTTTTTATCTGAACTTTTAGTCATGACTGAAAAAAAGGCTTCGCTAAAGCAGGGCTTATACAGTTTATTACTGAAACATGATTTGCAAGCTTGCTTTGACAATCTGGAAGCTAGATTTCTAAAAGCAATGAACATTTATCAAAAGCTTCAAATGATTACATGTCTGTTCTTCCGTTGCTTGAATGTTTCGGACTGGTTCAAAAAGAGATTGTACTCTGAAAACCACCAAAGCAGTTGAAGAGTTGAAGAGTGAGTCTTGCTTTGACAGGACCTTCTTTGGCACTGTTTGTCTCCACTTTATCCTTTTCCAGCTCCACCCAATCCACAGTTCATAGCTGAAGAGTCTCAATAATGATCCTATGAGAGAAAAGAAAGAATTTAAGGTGAATCGACATGTTGTTTTAAATAATGTTTAAGAGATTAATGAGACATCTTAATATAATTATGAATTTACAGGAAGTCTTGTTATAAATTTGCTCATGTGATACAAATACAGTACAAATCTGCAGGGATCTCTTTCTTAGCTTACATATAAAACGTTCAGTTGCATCCTTAATGTTCTTTTCAATATTAGTTTTACATTTTGTCTTTGAAAATCAACAAAGATAAATGTATATGAGTGAAAACTAGTAATATAAAAATAGTTGTATATCTGAAAATGTGATACGTTGAATTCTTAACAACGTTTTTTCAGAATTATATTGCTATATACATGAGGTAGTCCTATGGGTTATTACAGCTGAAAATAATTAATTTGCTATTGCAATACAATGTCTACATTTGTAACATTATGAAAAATCTATGGCAAGTTTAATATTTAAACATATCTTCCATTCAATTTTCAGTTTATTTTATTTATAATGGTGAGCAAGCATTGTGTGGACGTAAACTGGAACAACTTGCATCTGGTCTTCAGTCATAATGTGAAGCTTTCATAATGAGACAAATTACAGTGAGTAATCAACACCAATTTAGATTTCATACGTTATAATTACATAACAATAAGATTGGACTCATACACGTAGCTATACTGTCATTCTCTTGCAAAATACACGTTTGTTAATGTTTGATGATTCTCAACAAGAGGTCAAAACAACAAAGCAAAAGACAAAGAAATCAAAACATGTTGCTCAGATGATTCTCTTGCATAGGTCAGGAGATTTAATGGACTTTTGAGTTGTGTTTTATTTGAGTATATACTAAGTTTAAGATGTTTCTACTGAAATGGCTTACGAGTAATATAAACAGAAACGAACGAGAACATTGTTAAAATCCACGAAGTCAAATGAATGTGTCGAGGTCAAATATTTTGGGTGGGATTGATGACAAATGTTCAAATTCATATTTATATATTGACCTTGATAATAACGACCTTTGCAGATCTGGCTCTTAACCGTGATGCGCAAGACTTCAGTTTTATTTTGATCTTCATTGATGTTCATCTGGTACCAGTTTGAACTTTAAACAAAACATTTGACGCTATAATGATGACTCAAACGGAGTCATGTCAGCAATGCATTTTCAGAATTCATGCATGCAGAATTACCATACAGTTGTGCCAAATGGACGCCACGCCAGATTGGTTAACTCTTCAAATAATACAAAGAAACACTTGAGCAGATAAGTATGTAGTGAAAAGACTACTCATGTAGCGTGTTTATTATTCAGCTCAAAGGATAATTGAGATAAGGATGATAGTGCTTAAAAGTATGGGCTATTTAATTAATACAATTAATAAACAAATACTGTGTATGGGGTTAGGTCTTGAGAAATAGATCTGCTATGTGAAGTCGTTGGCCAGACTCTGGTTAGGGTCGACGGTGAACTATATCCAATATAAAGGGGAACAAAAAGGAAATATTTAGCTTAAAGTCAGTTAAGTGCATGTCTTTCATAATATAAGATAGAAATGCATTTGCTAGATGGTGGTTTGAAGTCTGATGTTGTCGATGCAACATCATCAAAGCCCAATTCTGAGCTGATGATGTCATTCACGTGCATGAACAGTGTCAATGCATGATGAGAACTCTCACAATTAACACAAATGTCCAGTAATGGATGAGTAAAATTTGCCCGGTCATGTGATCTCAACATGGCTATTCTGCTCGGAGCTTTGATATATACATATATCCATACTGGACGACGGTTTCAAATAAACGCTTGCTTTTTATTTTTCTTTATTTTATTTTGGGATATTGAATTTCATTTCATCTTTTTTCATCCAGTTGCCTGATCACACTTTTCTTATTAAATAAATAAATGTATTGCTGGTAAAAACATTCTGTTCTGGATTTCTTGCATAATGAAAACTGGAACGCATAAGTCAACAAACAATTTAAATGAAAATAAATTATTTAAACAACAGAATAGTTTTATTCGAATGGTTAAAATAACAAGAGAAATCCAACAGGTGGCACAAACTTCCAAAACTAAACTCATATTTCCATAATAACTCATTACAATATGGTCACAATTAAATTAATATTTTCACCATATATGATATTTCATTACATTTATATTTACTATTATTATTAATAGTACTGATAAGAGCATCCGATCCATAATGGTCATAATATTCTGTATTCTTTAAGGCATTTAAACAGAAAATGTCCGGGATGTTTTTACTTCCTTGGCGATTTCAGTTATGAAAGATTGTCAGATAAAATCTGAAGAGATGCTTTCGTAAGCGATTTTACAAATGTTTAAGAGAATGGGGGAAATGGCCATCATGTACATGTAGAACAAAATAAAACCATTTTGAAATGGAAACTGCAGGACATTTGTACACAATAATGTATTGTGACCGCATGTTTGTTATGCTCCAAACACATTAAAAGCTGAAAGTGTAATATTAACTGGATTCTTTATTGACTTTTAAGGACTGTGGTTACTATGAACTGCTGTTGAAAGACAAGTGAGAAAATGCTCTTTAAAATATCGGAAAAATAATTTTATTTACATTATTTATTAACATTTGAACAACAATAACAACTGTGGATAACAGTTAATGGAAGTTCAACATTTTCGCCTGTCAAGGGATGAATGGAGCCTTCAGATAGGAAGTTTTGTTTTCTCTTTAAAAAGTTTATTCCTTTCATTTAATTCATTAAATGACTTACGTCAAGTTCGTCACATTCGGTCTGTTTAGCTTCAGCTCCGTGTGTTAGTAACTTCTGGGAACTATCGAGAGCCTCCATGAACCACCATTGCTGTTCTCTCTCAATGGTCTGGTGTTGAACAGTGAAGCACTGTGTAATGCTACAGAACCTGACTTTCTGTACAGTGACAGACCGGGACTGAAGCATTGTTGAATGATTCAGGATGGGGCAGATACAGATTACTGCATTACATCAATTATCTTCTGATTAAGAAGTTGTTTCGGGGATTATAAAAATGCTTTACACTACATTTATCACAGAGAAAGAGCTCATGAAACACTCCTTGTGTATTTTGCACATGTAGATCTTTGGTTACCAGCCCTGATCTTTAGCTATAATGCAACCCACCCCAGATTATATTCATTTCACTGATTGAGCTCAATTAAAATAGTCTGAGAAAAAAAACGAAGAGGAAAATGATCTTAGAAGTTGTATTACTTAGCTGTAAAGTTGTCATTGATACCGTCTCTCTCTTATACTGTATGTGTCTCAATGATATTATAAGCCACTAAAAGTTCAAAACAATTACTATCAAATTAAACAGAGAAAAAGTTGTCATTGAAAAGAAAATCATTGATGATACAATTGACACATTATTGGAGAGGAAAAGTAGGCGATTTAGGCCTAAAGTATTTTTTATTAGCGAAATTGCTTTTGGCTGGAGTTTCTGGATTGTCCTGATCCAAACAATAAACCCAAGGCAGCGTAATCTGTCCAGTTTGCCATGTCTATAGTTACGCTTTAATAAAATACATTTATGCGAGTTAGTATACAGTAAGTTATCAAAGATAACAAGCACATGAAGATCTATACAGTATTTGATGGACACAGGCATGCCTGGCAAACTGTAATACCTGACCCTTTCAATAAAGCACACAGGTCAGGTCAGAATTACATGAAAGCTAAACGTTTATGTCATATTAATTTGAGTCTTTGAAATCAATGTTCCTGAAATAATTTGCTGGTTTGGTGGGTTCGATGCTCAATTTTATGTGCTCTCCAAATTATCATATTATTTGTTTAAATAATGAAATCTAGATATTTGAGGTAATTTGTCTGAATTTGGACATTGTGATTTAATGGGTCTTATTAGAGACAATCTCTATTTTCTGATACATCTTCTAGGCGGAGCATGCAGAAAAGATTGGGGATGGACATCATATTGGTAACTCTCAGGAAGGCGGATTTTGTCTTTAATATTAAAAATCAAGTGGCACGTATAATTGTATTAAATAAACTAAAGCTGGGGTCTGTGATGTTTTATATTTAAGATTTGCCGGAAATGTATAGTGACAAGGTCATAAAAACGTACGTCCAGTCATTACAGACTTTGATCTATTTGTATAAGCCAGTGCACCGGCTTGTGCATAAACAAGTATACGGAACCGTAATATTAACTATAACCGCTGTAAGTTAACGTTCAGTATTACTGTAGCTTTATGTGCTTTGTACTATCATGTTGTATCCCTGGTGAATGAAGTGACTGACACAGAGAGCGCTCTGAATGGAGACCGAGGCCTTTTCTATTAGACCTTGCTATTGCTGCTAAAAAAATCTTGAGTTGTTGAAAAAACAGCTTTTCTGGACTTTCAATTTGTTACACCTGAATTTGTATACCAACATTTTCATTCAATCCAATCGACTTGCCAGTCAGTCTTTTAAGATAATCACTACTAGTCAGACTTTACAAAACTGGGCGTGCTAAGGTATATCATAACAAAGAATGTGGCCATGTAGAGACATTGGCTCTGATTCACAAATGACATGAGATGGATGTCCCCAGTCATAAAACCATAAAAACCCTCTGGATGACACACTGTCTTAAGCAGTTTTGGTGTTGCGACCAAAAACTGGGTCACATTTCTGTGTCGATCCGAAAAAATCAGAGACATCCAGGAAAAAACAACAACAAAATCTGTTTAAGTAAACCACTATACGATGAGGAAAGAAAGTACCCAAATATTTGAGAAGTTGACAAATAAACTGCACGTGTCCTATGGCAGCAAAAAAGTAGAAAAAACTATTAGTGAAAATAAATCTCCCTTATGCAATTTTATAATATAAAAAACAATATGTCATGAATAGTTTGTTTTCTCAATTTCTGCTGTCACACCATAGGACACAATTTACGATTTATCTCTCTAGTACCTGTTGTTGATGGCTCTGTATCTCAATGAAATTGTTAGGGTGCAAATTCACCTGTCACGAGCACTAACAGAGATGGAATGACACACAAAATTGTTGATGCATCATGTTGTCGATGTTTTTGAAAACTCTGTTACTTCTGTGTGATAAAGAAATCTTTGGGAATTTAGATTGATCTGTTCAAAAGTTAAGGTCACTTGAATTAAATGTTTTTCGTGATCTTTAAAAAAACCTTTTGATCTGAAGACATGAAAGACAGGTGGAAAATATTAAATTGTTCTAATTGTGCCAACATATTACAAAACAAGCATTTTTTTCAAAATATGTGTTTTGTGTGATGGTTTTTAAATGGACGTGTTTCTTGCAAATTTAGGCTAAAGTTACTTGGAAAATGCTTAAAAGCAGTTTAAATATACAGTTAAACATTTTTTACAGTAAATTTACAGTATGTTATTGTTTTGATGAGTTTACTATTATTCTAAAAAGTGTAAGAATATTGTATTGAGGTCAGACAAACACACAAGCGTACAGATATTGCACCTATAACACTTGCTGCTCTCCTCCGTCTGGAATTGTTCACAGCTCTGCCTATAACTTCAGAATAATTACATTAAGATGTTAATTCGTCTCAATAATTCTCTAAAATAGACTTCAAAGTAACATGCGTGAATCACCCAGAATCCTTTCATCCCTCTCATGAAGGGGGGAAATGTCTTGAGAGTCTTGCAATGAGCTGTGGATGGGGTGGAGCTAGAGAACTGAATATATACCGGACTGCTTCAGTGAGAATTGGCACAGCGAAAGAAGAGCATCTTCCAGCAAGATTACATCTACTTTGAAAACACAGACAACAAACAAGCAAAACCAACATGTAAGTATCTTGAACATTTTTTGGAAGCGCCTTCTAACATTATTTTATTGTACATTATTTAAATAAGAAACTTTATGAAACCACCCAAAATATGACAGAATAATGTAAGTTTGCACTTGCCACTCTTTTCATTTTCTCTCTTTCTTTTTTTAAGGATGCCTTTTGTGTCAAAGTGCCCATACAACAACGTCTGCACCCTTGGACGCTTCCCAACAGTGAAGCTGCTGGCGGACGACAGCCGTAAAACAGCATGCGGCACATCCATTTGCGGCAAACCTTGCGCCAACCCGTGCGCCGTCCCTTGTGTCAACCCATACGCTAACCCTTGCGTCAACCCATGCAACATGCCTTGGGGAAACCCTTGGGTTAACCCATACGTCACTCCCTGCTCTAACCCATGTGCGAATCCATGTGCGAATCCATGCGCAAACCCATGTGCCAAACCCTGTGCCAACCCCTGTGCCTATCCTTATGCAAACCCGTATGCCAACCCTTGTGCTAATCCTTGTGTAAACCCCTGCTCTAACCCGTGCAACTACATTGCGCCATGCGGTGAATACAGCTCCAAGGAAGTTGTTGTCAAGGATTGTGCCGATGACTGCCTAACCAAGAAAGTCTGCGGAGGCGATGGTAAGTGTTGACTGCAATGCTTTACTGGAAATCTCAAGTTTTACTTTGAATAATAAATTGTTTTACGCTCTTATAATGCATTTGGTATTTTCTGCTCTCAGATCTTAGCCTTCGAGTGTGTAAGGTCGATCTCCTCAAGTGCAGGACTGGACAGAATCGACTGGAGCATCGCACCAACTGTTTCCTGGACGAGCATCTTATCATCCGCAGAGGACAGTGTTTTAACATGTGGATCGATCTGTCACGGCCATTTAATCCAACCTGTGACCAACTTCACCTGGAGCTGAAACTAGGTCAGTTTTTATCCCCATCATGCGTCACATGAAAATGATAAAAAATGGAGACCCTCTTATATCCTGTTTGTGTTTTACAGGCCATGTCCCATCAATCCGGGACGGCACCTATGTGATCATTCCATTAGTGAGCGAGTTCAAGAAAAACTGCTGGGGGGTCAAGATCGTCGAACAGGGACAAAACCGAATCAAACTGTGTGTTAACTCGCTTCCAAGCGCTTGTGTGGGACGTTACACGCTCAACGTTGTGACGCACTGCCAGGGAGGCAGATACACTTCACCGTGCGTCCCTGACAATGATATCTACATGCTGTTCAACCCTTGGTGTAAAGGTATAAAGCATGAGAGAATTGAATGGCCAATGTGGAAAACAATGGTGCAGACTGAATGATTTTGATATACGTTTCTTCACAGAGGACTGTGTGTACCTGGATGATGACTCTGAGAGAGCCGAGTATGTGCTGAGTGACATGGGCAGAATCTTCTATGGAACCAAGCAACAGATTGGGTGCAAAACATGGAACTTTGGTCAAGTAAGAGTCACTAACAAACACAGAAGAAACAATTTTCTGATAAATTGAAACATTTCTTGATCTTTTTCTTTCCCGTTCTTAGTTTGAAGAGGGAATCTTAGGTGCCTGTTTGTATGTGTTGGAGAAGAGTTGTACCCCTTGCTCAGGATGGGGAAACCCCATTACCGTCTCCAGAGTTGTATCTGACATGGTGAGGTCAAAATTCTCCCCCCGATGTCAAAAGGCATCACAAACCCACAGTACAACAAACCAAACTTTCATCCATCTTACCTTCACAGGTTATTGCCAACAAAGAATGCGGTGTGTTGATGGGTAACTGGTCCAACTGCTACGGAGGTGGAATCGCTCCAACAGCCTGGTGTGGCAGTGCTCCCATTCTGAAACAGTACTACAAATGTGGAGGAGTGCCTGTCAAATACGGACAGAGCTTGGCCTTCGCTGGAGTCACTAACACAAGTAAGGGATTTTGCACGAAGGACAAAAACGATGTTATATGTAGTAAAATGTACTTACGTGTTTTTGTCACCCTCTAGTGATGAGATGCTTGGGCATTCCCTGTCGTCCCGTCTCCAACTTCCTGTCTGCTCATGACACTGACGTTGCCTTGACAACTGACATTTATTTAGATGAGAAATTCCAGATGATCGATCACCTGAACCGCGATTCAGTCTGGTAGGATCGTGTTCTTATTGCAACATTATCAATAAAACCTCAAGAGTCTTATTGTCATGTTCATGTTAAAGCAGTCAGTTACAATCCGTTCAGTTAGACCTTAGCAAAAGATGGACGACGAGCCCTTATTCACTTCAACAGCCACAAACATAAATAATTATGGAAATAAACATGACCATAAATGCTAAAATACATGAAGACAAACATGTGCAAGATATGAAAACAATTATGTGCCAAGTAATACAATTTTAATGGAAACTGTTCAGTCTAGACTTGTCCTTATAAAGATAAGATCGTATCAAGTGCATTTGTGATTTTACCAAAAATACTTAAAACTATAGGAACTACCATGTGTGGAATGAGGCCTGGATGACCCGTTCCGACCTGCCT
This sequence comes from Barbatula barbatula, assembly GCF_947034865.1. NCBI lineage: Eukaryota > Metazoa > Chordata > Actinopteri > Cypriniformes > Nemacheilidae > Barbatula > Barbatula barbatula. The sequence goes on along the minus strand of NC_136780.1, from coordinate 2,750,530 downwards.
TGTGGTTTTGGAGGTTGGCAGGTGGTGGATTCCACTCCTCAGTTGACTAGTCAGGGATTTTATCGTTGCGGCCCCACGGCTGTCTCAGCCATCCGCAGCGGCCAGGTCTTCCTGAAGCATGACGCTCCCTTCCTGTTCGCTGAGGTATATTTGTTCCTTAATTTGTGTATATTTGGCGCTGGCAGACACAAAACATGCAAAATATATATTTTTACTTTGACCGTTAGGTGAACAACGATAGAGTCTACTGGCAGAGGAAATGCAATGGAACCTTTGGTGTTGTTCATGTTGAGAAGGATGTTGTGGGTCACTGCATCAGCACCAAGGCTGTTGGCTCAGATCAGCGTGTAGATATCACAAACCTCTACAAGCACGCTAAAGGTGAAATTCTACACATACGCAACAAACTCCAACAGATTCTATGCTCTATAATGAAAATCATCTGTGCATTTATCAGGTACGGAGGAAAGGTGCGTTGCTTTGGACACGGCCTGTCGCTACGGCGCTAAACGATGCGCATATCAGCTGCCGTGCGCTGAGGATGTTTCCGTTAAAGTCACCATGCAGGGAGAGGGACCATGTGTGGGCAAGGATGCTGTTCTTTGCATCAATCTGAAAAACAAATGCACCTCAGCTCGTACCCTCACCCTCCACAGCAAAGCAGCGGCCATGTACCACACCGGAGTCCACAGGGCTTTCTTGAAGAAGGACCAGACATGCTTTGAGCTGAAGGCTAGCGAATGTAGGAAACAAACAAAAAATCTAAGTTAAGTGAAAATGTCTGGCTGAAAGTGCAGGAAACATTATTTCTTGTCCCACTATAGGCAAGACTCTGGAATGGACCCTGCGTTACGACGAGTACAAGGAACACCTGGTGGACCACGCTCCTATGACGCTCCATCTCATTGGACACGTGGAGCAAACTAAACAAGTTCTGGCCACCCAGTTCCACTTCAGACTGCGTACCCCCAATCTGGTTCTCGCTGTGAGTTTGTGATTTGGATCTCCTGTATTGTAAGGTGATGCAGGGGTGATTTATTAATAAACTTTGCTTGTGGTTCTTCTCAGCCTGCATGTGATGCCATCATGGGCAAGGAGGTGCCAGTTAAGGTGACTTTCCAGAACCCGTTGCATTGTGCTTTGAGGAATGCCGTGTTCCGTTTTGAGGGTATGGGACTGAAGCATGCCAGAACTGTTTCTTATGGGTAAGCAAATGTTTTGTGAGTTAACAGATAGAAGTAATAGAAATGAATTTGGACTATGCAGGTATAAAGTCATTACTTTTGATTTTTTCTCAGCGAAATCGCAGCCCAGGGCACAGTGTGCCTGACGGAAAAATTTGTCGCCAATCAATGCGGCCCTCAGAAACTTCTGGCATCTCTCGATTGTCCTCAGCTCACGCAGGTGCACGGATGCGCCAACATCATTGTCAAACCCCAATGTTAAAGCAACCATCCCACCAGCCGCAAGAAACGAAACGTCAAGTCACATGGAAGAGAAAGTCCTAATGATCACATGTACGTCTTAACAAACCTTTCAAGCTTATAGAATGTTTTATGCCAGGAAGAGTTTTTTCTTCCTGACTATCTTTTTCTTTTAAAATTGCATTTTGGGACACACAACTTGTGTTATAATCATCATAATCTACTTTAATGTTTTCTTTATTTGTTGGATTTTATCAAGCCAACAATTTACTTATTTGATTGAAAACCCAATGATTCCCATTTTCTGGTAATGGTTATTCTGTCCTCTGCGTAGCCTCAGCTCTAATAAAAGATTTCAAGCATACTAAATCATGTGTCTGTTTGTCATTTGCAAAATAATATTTAAGGTAAGAAATTGTTTAAAATGTTAAATTATTTGCACAAAGATAAAGTACATTAAACCCACGAAGACTAAAACTCTGGACATCACAACACATTTCTTTGCTCCGATGAGCACAGAGAAAGACATTTGGGAAAAAGTTAACAATTTTCAGTTCTGGGACATCATTCACCATAGTAAGAATAAAAATAATTTATTTTTTTGTTCTGTTGAACGCAAAATTAGATATTATGTAGAATTTAGGAAAATAAACAGTTCTGGGGCACCTTTGACTGCCATTTAATTTGTCCTTTTATGCTATAGTCAATGATGAAACTGAAAATTCACTAACATTATTCCAAATATATCTTTCTCTGTGTTCATCAGAACAAAGTTATTCATACAGGTATGAAATTACACGAGGGTGACTAAATGATGACAGTATGTATGTATGTATGTATGTATGTATGTATGTGTATATATATATATATGTATGTATATATATGTATATATATATATATACACAGTATATGTATATATATATATATATATATATATATATATATATATATATATATATATATATATACACACAGTATATGTATATATTTCTTTTTTTTTCTTTCCCTAGTTTATGTATAGACTTCTGTCATTGGTTTTCCGAAACATTTACAATGCAGAACATTAGTTAGCTGGCATAAAAAGATAATATAAACATTTCAAATCGGGTAAAGCAACACATCTTTAAGGAATGATTCCAAGTTTAGTGTTAAAACGATACACAATTATTTGACATTTAAGTCTACTGTTCGGTATCAGCGGTCTCCAAAATCCATCCAGTTAACCAGGTGAATGAACTGCGTTCATCAGTGCATTGTTTTCATCCCTGAGGAAGATCCTGTGGTTTTGGTCTAAATCCAGTTATAAAATAAATCCAGTTCAGAGCACGGGAGTAGAAATTTACATAATAAATCCACGGTTACAAATGACGCGCTGAACTTCGTTTCCTTCTTTTTAAAATTCTTCATGTTGAGCAGGACGGAAAACATAAATATTTTAGTGTCTTATGTGTTGAAAAAAGGCCCAAGAATCACAAGCATGAAGGAAACTTCAATGAGGCCACAAGATCCTAAAGACTGTTTGTCTGATGGAGACTCGGTCTCAGGATTGGTCTGATGGTAAGATGACTCGCTGCTCATCAATTCTTTTTTCCTGCGAGCGGATGATGAGACTGAAGAAGTCTTCGTCTGGGACTGTGGGGCCTCTGGTTGGAGGAGGTGGAGGAGCACATCTCTGATCATCTAGTCTGGATCCCTGCGCGAGAGAAACCACAAACTTCAACAACCCAACAATTTGATGATCCCCTTGTCTGTCTGGGATACCAACCTGGCACTTAATTAGCATATCGAAGAAGTCTTCAACTGGTTCTGTGCTGTCCGCAGAGGCCATGAGTTTGCTGAGAACATTCTGACTGTGGCACTGGTCCAGCCGCAGACCCGGCAGATCGCCCACACTGGCTCGCTGCTCCTCTAGTCGGCGACTTTGCGTGCTCACCAGCAGGTCCAGAAAATGCTCCGGATGTGCCGACTCGTCCGCTGCAGACTCGGAAATAGCTGAATGAGGAAAAAAACAGCACAATTTGGCTCAAATCGCACAAGAAATTTGGGAAGTATAGGCTTTGTTGTGTTCAAATAAACAAAACATATCTGTCTAGTGTTTCTTTGGACAATTTAATGCCAAATTCTTACATATTGTAGCTATAAATTGTAACAAGATTCTTATTTTTCTGACAATAACTTAATTACTGATAACTTTTGTTGAAATATACATGATTTGCAGTCCAGATGACTCAAAAATAGTTTTTACATCAAAACAAGACAAAGTCATATGTGTGATCCTGAACAAAAAAACAAGTCAAATCAGAGTCACATTTGGTGTCTATTTCAGTGGCATTAAATTAGTTACACTACACTTTCTTTTTTAGTATTTTTGTCTTGTTTTCCAGAAAAAATGGCTGAACGTTATTGAACCAAGATGCATTATTGATTATTGAACTCGATAAGCAAAATGACCTAAGAAAATAAGTCTTGTTTAAAGACAATAAATATGAAATTTCAGTGAATTTGTGCTTAAAACAAGCAATAAAGTCTGCCAACGAGGTAAGAGAAATAATCTTGAATTGAAAAAAATCAACCTTAATTCAAGATTCTTTTTCTTACCCCACTAGCAGATTTTTTTGCTTGTTTTAAGCAAACATTCCCTGAAATTTCATATTTGTTGTCTAAAAACAAGAAAATGCATCTTGCTTAAAGAATCTTTAGACATTTGTACTGGAAAACAAGATGTCAAAATGTTGTTTTTTGCATAATAATCAAAAATCCTTTGACATTCTCTCATCCTTCAAGCACGTGAACCTGTTTTTATCTAAAGCAGGGAAAACAGCAGCACAGGTAAGACAAAAAGGTCACAATCTACATTGTTTCGTACTTCTTCAATAGTTCACACACAGTACAGGTGAATTCACATGACATCCCTTCTAATTTGCATAAATGTCCATTCTGTTCACCTGAATCACACCACTACAATTAAGGTGACTAACTTCCGGTTGTTTTGCAATTATAAATCACTTTCAATACAAGCCCATACATTAACATCTTCACAAAATGACCATAGATTATAGCACAGGTCTGAATAGTAAGGGTAGACGGGACTGACTCACTTTTCCTCATTGCTATGGGTGGGGTTTCACAGGGAGAGGAGGGGACGGCAACGGCTAAAGAGCACCTTTGGTCTTCCATGCGGTGGCCTTGGAAGCGGCTTAGAAGATCGAAAAAGCCATCGTCGCCCAGAGTGTCTGGTGCATGCTACGGAGAACAGGCTTTTAAAGATGCAGCACCAACATGCAGATATTGAGCGAACTGTAAAGCGTTTTTTACGTTAAAATACTTTATCTTGTAATGTGAATAAAGAGCTTTGTAGGTTGATGCAAGTAGAACTATGTTTATAACGGTATACTGTATTGTACCTGTGCATCCATAGGAGCCGATGGTGTCTCACCACTGTATTTTTCTGTTGGCGTACCGGAGCTCGACCCATTCATCTTGTGTTTCTTCCTGCTGAAGCGTTTGATGAAGTACAGTTTGGATGACGTCTTGGCTATGGATGATTTAGTAGGGGTTCTGGTTTGCTGGGGGGCTGTATTCTCCTCACAGGACTGTCCCTGAAATGTGCAAAATGTGAATGTAAGCAAAGGGTGTGACACAATTTTATTATTCCATATTCTTATGCCAATAAAGTCAATTTTAGTTGACTGACTTTGTGTATCTTTTGTGTGTTTAATGTCTCACCGTATTTTTGTCAGCGCTGAGTTTCATGAGCTCCATGTTCTCCATGCTGGGTCTCCTGCCACCTCTGGATCTTTCATCTACAGAACCAGTCAGAAACAAACTATTAACATAAAGAAGCGCTTTTTAGGATATGATATATTGAAAAAAACTTTCAAGCCGAAAGTAACGTTTCATTTAACGTTATCAAAGACAGTAGAAGTAGGAAGTTGATGTCATTATACTTAAGACCAGCAGGTGCCACTGTCACCAAAAAATAAACTTGGTTATTGCGACTTGTAAATCACATGGTTAAAAGTTGTGCGAGTATCAAATTATGTTTACAAATCTAGTGAAAAATGTTGAAAATGACTTTGGAACATTTGAAGTGCCCCTTATTTAAAATGCTCAAATCAGACGATTCATGTTTTGATCTCGAAATTTCATTGAAGAGTTTGTGTTTAAGGGAAGGTTGGGGTTAGATTAGGATTAGAGTTGAGGTTTATTTAATGATAAATAGTAAAAATGTGTTCTTGGATCTGTGTGGTTTACCAGGTAGACTGTTGTCACAAGGAAGGGTCTCGATGAAAGAGCTGTTTGGGCTCGAGCTTTGTTTAAGACCCAAAACCAGCTGGAGATCCGATACGTTCATTGTCGCCGTCAGCTCTCCACTGCGGTCTCCAATCTGGCAAACACATACACAAAAAAGCAAAACTAAAACAAACAAACACATCATTGAAAGTGATATCAAGATAACATAAACACACTGGATTCACACTGCACGCAGAGGCCTCATTTAAACCCCTAAACAGAGAAGCATCAAAACATTTCCTGCGCAGAGAGGAAGAAATCTGTCCGTCTTATCTCTCATATAGTCACACACGTACACACACATTTGTTTCACTGTATTAGTAAAGGCTGTTTGTAGAAGACGTTTGCTTATTAATCTCAAGAAATATAGTTTGGTTGTCATGATATTTCACTCGGTTAGTACACGTTGTTATGACATATGGCCGTCACACGCACAAACCTCTTTTGAGATCTCCAGATGTTTCTGGGCAAAGCTCATGGCCTGTTCGTGGTTCCCTAGTGCCGTGTAGGCGTTCCCTAAACTCCAGCAGGCTCTTCCTTCACCAATCCTACACGCATCCAACAGCAAGACGATTACACAGTTAAATACTTTCTACCCACAATGCATTCTGATTTTGAGTGTACAGCCAATGTACATTGATCGAATGTGCGTTTACACACTTGTGTTTGTCATTGTTGACACTTATTTTCTACTTTTTGAGAAAAAGCGGATTCAATTAATGTTTTATATATATATATATAACAGTGTTTTATTTAATAAATATATCAAGTAATTTTATTAACACAATAAATGTAATCGTAAATAAACGTGGCAAACATTTGTTTTGTTCTCTTTAATAAAACCTTTTACATTAAATGCGACAAATAATGTCAAAATGAACTTCACCGTTTTACAAAACAACCCATAAAGCCACACAGGTGTAATATAAGTTATAACAGTACTGTCAGACGCAGGATATTTTACATCAGTGTCCGAGATTGTTCACTCATTTTCATTCACTTCTTCCCCTACAGTGGACTATTTAGCATTCTCTATATAGGGGAATAGTGCAAGAGTGAACACGTGAGCGAATTCAGATGCATCTTCTGTCTCTTTTATTAGCATTTATTTTAATTATTTTATGATGAACTCCTCCCATTGCCAATAGCTTACAATTACAACCAAAAACAAAGGCATATACAAATAAATGAGATGACAAATCCTTACTTATTTGAAAAAAGCGTCAGTATACCTGTCCTTTAAATCCTGAGCTATGGTGAGATGTTTGAGGTGATAGTCTATAGCTCTCTCATAGTCCTGCAGTAAAGTGTAAGTGTTTCCCAGACTGTAACAGGCCTGAGCTTCCACAGCTCGATCCTTCAGCTGCCGGGCCAACTGAAGAGTCCGTCTGTCAGACAAACAAACAAACTTTGAAAATACTACGGTAGTGGTATTATGGAAAACCAAATATAGGTTAGTTGTCGACAATTACAATATTGTGGGTTTGTAGCCCTCTAGTGGCCAAAAGAGACACAAAATACCCTAGTCTACTTTAATATGAACTATGGTAACGTTCAAAAGGACTGTTCCTATGGTTTAATATAGTAGATCCTACTACAGTATTTTCCATACGGGATTTCACATGATATATTTTAAATTTGTACATATATGTGTGAAATTTTAATGGGATGCAGCTGAACCAAAATCATCACTTCTAATTCAAAGTTCAACCACAATTCAAATAAATGGTGCTATATGGAGCTTCGGCCTAGAAGTTAACTCACCGAAGTGAACCGCAGGTTCCTATCCAGCTCACGTTATGCCAGATACACTTTCTACCCGCCGTTTCCTGTGTAACTATAGGCCTGTCTTTGGTACCTTGACTTAATATATCGCTGCTGTTCTTTTGAAACCTCCATATTTTAAATCATTATAATTATACACCCTGTATATTTGTCACTGATATGATATCTGATATCTAATCAACACAATATGTTTAATCACTTAATGTTTTTTCCATCTCCAGGAAAACTGTGAATCTGGCCATCCGAGGTTTCGGAAGCACAGCGATGATATGCTCAAATAACTGTAAATAATTGAAAACAACTGAAACAGTTATAAACTTACTTGTAATGTTCAGCTGCGACCTCAAACTGCCCGAGGAATATGTATGCATTTCCAAGGTTACAGTACGCTCTCCTCTCCGCCGCCCTGTCTCCAAACTCCTTCGCAATAAGGAGACGCTGTGAAAATAAAATATACATTTTATCAAATCCTAATGATGCACATTTAGAAACAAGACTAGTTTCATAATCTAGGTTTTCAAGATAAACTACTCTTTGATTCTTTATTATTGTACTATTTTAAAATGTATAAAATGCAGTTGTTATAATAATTATTGTACAATAATATTTGTTCAGCCGTTTATTGACTGTCAAACAGTCAATAATCTAGGTTTTCAAGATAAACTACTCTTTGATTCTTTATTATTGTACTATTTTAAAATGTATTTAAAATGCAGTTGTTATAATAATTATTGTACAATAATATTTGTTCTGCCGTTTATTGACTGTCAAACAAACGCAGCAGGGAAATACCTGCTCATGTGCAAGAACAGCTTCCTGGAAGTTTCCCAGCAAATAATGCGAATTGCCAAGGTTACCATAGGTCCTGCCCTGCGCCGCTCTGTCACATAACTCCTTAACAAGGGCCAGATTCGCTCTTCACACCGAGAAGTAGAACATAGAGGAGATTTAGAGGACCAGTTAGGCAATGCTTAAATAACAGTCCTTATACGTTGTTTTTCCATACAATGAAAGTAAATGGTGACGGAGTTACAGAAAAGACACATGGGATCAAATGTAAAAACACAAGAACATGTGATGATGACATGATTCACACAAAAATGTTCCAAAGAATTTAGTTTTTTGTGTTTCTTTTCCGTAAGTGCAAGTTTGAAACAACATTGCAGGGAGAAAGTGATCACACGATTGGCTTAAGATGGACAAAACATTGAGTGTCGACTTGCTTTGTCTGCCTCAACACAAACTCACTCGTAATACTCCGTGGCTTTCTTCAGAGCAATGCGTGCCTCCTCCGGAAAATCTCCAGGGTCCATACCACTCCAGCATATGTTCTTCCCTTTGGCGTGGTAAACATTCCCATAATTATACAGAGCCCGAGCCTGCCCCACCTACAAAAACCACACGCAGAAATACAGACAACCCGCACAGCAGTCAACCCCCGGAAAACTTCACAGATGACATATGTGCATTTAATAGATGCTTTTAACCAAAGCGACTTACATTGCATTATACTATACATTCGTTTCTAAGCATGTGCAATCCCTGGGATCGAACCCATGACCTTGGATTTTTATACATTTGAGTCTGATTTTACACACTCACCTTATCATGAAGCATTCTGGAAATGTCCAGGTGTCTTTGGCAACAAACCGCTGCCTCATCATAGCGACCCAGAACCTTTAAAGTATTTCCGAGGTTACCACTAGCTTTAGCCTCTCCCAGCTGATCTCCAATGGTTCTTAAGAGTGCAAATAACAGCATTTACACAGAGGTTCATATACACCATCTATAAACTCTGAGAACATTGCTGAATCAGACCTGGTCAGGGTGAGGTCATGCCGATGATATTCAAGCGCTTTGTTATAGTCGTGCAGGTGAAAGTAGGCGTTGCCCAGTTGACTGTAGATGGCGCTCAAGATCTGCAGGTCTTCAGTGCCCACCTGGATGGCCGATTCGAAAAACGACACACCTGCACTGTAATCACCTACTTTGCATAAGCGCTCACCTTCCAGGGCCAGCTCTAGACATGAGGCCTCCATCCTACAGGGGGCAGAACAGAGAGTAAAAACAAAGAATAAACACGATAACATGTGGAGTATGGCTTTGTTAGTCCTCGCGATAAACGCAAAAGACTGACTGTAGAAAAAATATAAGTGTATGCAACACTGGCTCGTGCATTTTTTACAACAGCGTCAAAAGTTTACATTTAGGCATTTGGCAGACACTTTTATCCAAAGCGACATACATCGCATTATCCTATACATTTATACACAGGTTTCTGTAATCGAACCCACAACCTTAAAAATATAAGTGTATGCAACACTGGCTCGTGCATTTTTGACAACAGCACCGTCATATTGGGGAGGGCGAATGCTCTTACCGCTGAGCTACAGGAAAGAGTAATATATGCGTAATATACAGAAACACATATACTGTAAGTGAATGAGGAAGCTGCATTTTATTATGATAAAAGCACAATGTTTAAATTTCTCAACCAATAATTATTTTTTTAAAGGAATTGTAAAACCTCAAGCTTTCAAGCTTGAGCATTGAAACCAACACGCTTTTTTCCTGAATTTTCTACTTATAGGTAGGTGTTTAGGTGAAATTATCATTTTTGTTTACATTTAGCAGACGCTTTCATCCAAAGCGACTTACAGATGAGGTAAACAATTATTCTGTGAACTAATAACATATTTATCCAAAAGTTCAGCCATAAATATTTTTATTTTGCATTTATTTGCAGAAAATGAAACAGAAAAGATGCTCTGTATTTTGACACACCTCAACATTTTTTTTTATTTCAAAGATTATTTTTTTAATGTGATAAACTGGATTTCTATCACAGTTTTCATGCGTCTTGTCATGCTGTCAGTCTTTCACATTGCTGTTGGATGACTTTATGTCCCTCCTGAGGTTTGAATTCATTTGAATGGAATGGCCACAATACATCTAGGAATGATGATTAAATGAAGTACTGTAAATAAAAAAACTAAGTATTAAAACCAATAAACAAAGATATTGGAAAGAAAAAGTACAGTGTCAATAAAGCAACAGGAAAGTATAGAAAATCGCATCGAGATGTTCAAGCGGGGAAAGCAAATTTACATCAAAGGCTCTTGTCAACACAAGTTCAAAGAATTCGAAATGAACATAAAATGACTTCAAGCAAAACTGAACGCTGTAGGCCTTCCAAAGATTTTGTCACTTTCAAAGGAACGCAAACACTCCATCTATACACAGTAAATTGTATATAATGTATTCAACACTTTTTGTCAGTCGTGGTGCTGTGCACAATCACACACAAACACACACAGCGGTTTCAGCATCCGATCAGCTCATAAGAGAACACACTGACACTATGATTTAGTTTACTTGTTAATTAAGTCTGAAAATCAACCTCACACAGAGCGTGTTTGACATTTAACAGATAAATATGTGAAATGGGAATCTGAAAAGGAAACTTTACTGTCTTCTTAAAAAACAAACAACTGACAAAACGTCTTTCTATTTTTGAAGACCATAAATTGCGTTTGAACAATTTCCAGAAATAATACGTAAATTACATTTAACAACAATCATAAAAGTTGTAAATGTATATAAGCCTAAACATTTCACCTTTATACACCAGAATATTGTCAAGGGTCCACTTCTTTTGATTGGGTCTAGCCCCTAGCAACCACCTAAAACACCCTAGCAACAGCAAAGTACTGCACTAAAAACATCATCCGAACAGCAAAACAATTACCACCATTTCCAACAACTGTCAAGAACCTCTCAAGACAAACGCTTTACCTTTTATTCTTTTTCTTTTTGTGACATCTAAAGCACTGTCTAAAGACAGACATCTCGATCTTTCTGATGACTTTCTCTCCTCGGCCGTGATGGAGATGTCCTTTAATTCTCCATGGGGTACAGCGTGAAAGCCACAGCTTTGTCTCCTTAACGGTAATACACATTACGATCTGACTGTCCACTTCCAAAAGAAGTCCAAATCCAAAATAACCCCCCTTTGAGAGACCTGTCACAACCTCCGCCGTGCCACGGCTTAACCAACTGAGTCTTTAGCGACAAGAAAACTCTGTTGACATCCAGCGGAAGGTAACACATGCACGAAAGGGAAGCTTAGCTAAAACATGCCCGTGTCATCTCCGGACACCTGATGGCAGGTGTCAATTCCAATTACGGGTGACACAAGAGAGATTATCATACATAGAGGCAGACTGAGCTATTGTTATACGCTCAGTCTCTGAACCAAGAGGTATGTATATAAACTTGCTTAGTACACTTGAATATATTTTAACTTTATTACGTCAAATCCACAAGTGTATGGCCACATTTGTGCTTGGTGAACTTGACAGAAGCAGTCATGCAAGGCCATACTGGGAAAATCCATTAGACGGGGATAAATCCTGCGCTTTGGTCCGAATGTCCTCAGCAGAGGGTTGACACGTGTTCCACCTCAGTAAAAAAGAACCAATAGCTTTTCTCCACTGATTTATTTCCACCATGTACTAACTCATGCTTCCCATGACATCATGAGACATCAGTTAATTGATACTCACTGAAACAGCAGGACATATGAGGCTGTGTGTCGTAGAGCTTGTTTCTGAAACCTTAACATGACTTTCATTCCTCAGTGGAACAGAAAAGATGCTAGGCAGAACAACAGATGGCTGGACGTAAGTTTGTATGACTGAATTATCTTTAGTTGAACAACTTTATATTCAAATGAATACAATGTGATTCTAATGCTAAATGTCAATAGTTGGCACATTGATAACTTGTCATTGGTTGGTTCTTGTCACAAGACGTGAGAATCAATGAGATTAAAGTTAAAGAAACAGTTCACCCAAATATGAAAATCTGTCATCGTTTACTCACCCTCGAGTTGTTTCAAATCCGTATACATTTCTTTGATCTGTAGAACACGGAGAATATTTGGAAGAACGCTTACAAACAGTTCTTGGCCACCATAGTAGGAAAAATGACCCCAAAGTGCCCCAGAACGGTTTGCTTTCCTACATTCTTCAAAAGATTTTCTTTTCTTTTTTGTTCATCAGAAAAAAATATTTTTCTCACAGATTTATAACAACTTTAGTAAACGAAGACGGAATTTTCATTTTGCGTGAACTGTTCCTTTAAAGTTATCAATGTGCCACTTTATTTGGACCACTGAAATTCAATTTCGCTACATGAACTCAAAATACGAATAGTTTTTTCTCACAAACCTCACAAACTTGTTTATGTTTTTTAACACAAAGGTAACATGACAGATTTATGATATAAGATTATATGTTTGTGTTCAATTTAAGAAAGTCTAGGACGGCAAAGTGTATTATAAGAGAATTCGAATCATTACTTATTCCACCTGAAGCAGCATGACATCATTTTACATACACTTTTTAACAAACATAGACAACGAAATATCAAATATTTTTGATTCTGTCATAAATCCCCTTTGAAGAACCTTAATAAAACAAACTGTATGGACTGCTTTGAGGTTTGTCCTTTTCAGAGCATGCCAGTCCATGGCTATTTAAAGAGATCGTTTGCCCCAAAATGAAAATATATACAGTATAAAGCAATTTTCAGTTCTGTGGCACAATTGACTACCATATGAAAAATTATTGTAAAAAACATTTGTATTTTGAGGAATTTTGGAAAGCAAACAGCTCTGGGGCACCTTAGGCTATCATTTTAAAACCAATAATCTTCCGGAAATTTGAGTTTCTGCAATTCTTCCTAATATCAAAGTATTGTTTGACGTAACAACTTGGGGATGGGGTAAGTCATAACATCCTTTTCAATTTTGGATGAAGAAACACATTTTCTGGAAATGCTGCTTTCCACAGAAGAAAGAGAGTCATATGGGTGTAGAACAACACAAGGGGGACTGAATGATGACGGAATCTTCTTAAGTATCTTTAATTTTCCTTGTTGAAGCATTAACCATCGACCCTTGAGCAATACAAGAAACACAACGGTGACAACAAATGATGACCCTCCACTTTAATCTTTAAACACGTCTATTAAAAATTTACACCGAGGAGATCTCTCAACTAACCCGAGCCATCATCCCACAGGCCCTGTATTACATTTCAACCCGGTTTATCTGAAGGAAAAACAAAGGGCCCTCGGTAAACCGCCTATCAAAGAAAGATCAAATTTATTGCTAACAAAAACACATTTATCTTTTAGGTTATTTTGTCTTAGACAGGTTTAAAAACACTTCATAAGCACTAACAACGAGATAATATAGCAAAGAGAAGCGAAGCGGTAACAAAGATTATAACTAAACTGTTTGCGTACAACAAAGCAAGACAAGAATTCTCTCCTACCTGGAACGGACATGAAACGTTTGCTCCTCGTCTTTTGCGATCACATCCATTTAAACGCATAGTAAGAATCGACTTTTAAAACAAAACACAATAGCAAAGACTAAGAAGATTCAGAAATAAATGAAGGACTGTTAGGATTTTAAACAAAGAACAAACATAAACACAGAGTGCAGATGGTCGTGTTTTCAGCTTGTTTGAGACACTGCATCTGACAGGCGGTGACGGTAAAGAAATATCTATAAGAAACATGAGCCGGCCTCCACCACACACACACGAGGTGTAAGTATCTCATGATCTCACTGGGAAAACAGACATGGACCGAATCATCACACGCTACATACTCATTCAGTTTTAAAATGTACAATGAAACATCTTGTGGGCGGCTGAACATAAGGAAGTCTTTTGACCTCCTCGTGAGCAACCATCCTTGCATCAAAAGACTCTATTTGCGGAATGGAAACTTAATTTTGTTAACTTATTTTTAGTGAACGTAACACAGGCATCTCCCAACGCTAGGAATGAGGAAAGCCACGTTCAGTTAAACGAAGAATGAAACTAAGCTTGTCGTCACATCACAGATACAGACCTTTCCCAAAATTTCAGAAATGCAATTCGACCACATTTTTGAGATACTTCACAAAGGAGGAATGCTTCACATTTGCATATGTCCTAGTATATTCCGAGGGTTATAAAGCGGTGTGGTGAATTTTTGTCATTTGTATGTAAAGAGTCATTATTTGCTGAAAACCTTTCTCTCTGCCCAAGCTCAAATTCAACGGATTTCCAACAACTTCAGTCTTATCCACACAAACCAACATTCAACATTCTAATACACGCAATGCTTTGTGAAACAATATAAACAAAACACACTTTTTTGATATGATTTGACAATACTTGGGACAACATTCGAGCAAAATGCCGTGATTCTTTGTGTCTCGGTTCCCTCGCTGCACCATCAAACCCAAGCCTTGTTCCGTAAGTTTATCCATTACGAAAATCAACCTCGGATTGACTAAATAAATTGCTGGTTCTTAGTCATACACATGGTAAACAATCTGCCAAAAAACATGGACACTACACAGTTTTTATAATATAACAACGGCTCATTCGACTAAGGGATAATGGGCATACACTGTTATACACCCTTTCTAAATGTCTCTGTCAGTTTTTCAATGCAAAGGCAAACGGGGAACATTTGACCACATTCCCGTAACCCAGTTCTCTTTTTACTCCACTGACCGTTACAAAACAGCGCTGAGTCACATACTGCAGGGTCAGTCAGAGCAACAATGTATTTTCCAGATTAAAAAGTCAAACCGCAACAGAATAAAACACAGACGTTTGTGCTGTAAATGACTGCGATTCATTAAATCCTTCATTACGTAACTGGCAGTGTCGTGTAGACACAAGGGCTGCTGTGTCCCGTCTGTTAGTCGGATCTTATCCAGGTGTTCCTCATAAACACAGGGAACACAGGGAACTGGTTTCAATAAGTGGAAGAATAACACTGAAATTCTGCTTTTCATAAAGTAAAGATGTTGATATTTTGAATGCATTGTGGCATTATTTTCAAGCAACCTTCTCTTCAATTCCAATTTCTTTTGAGCATCCTGATATTTCACTTAAGGAGATTGTTTTTCATTCTTAATAAAGATTAACATTACATTACAATTACTGTAACACAATACTGTTTGGACCATTTTTATTAAAATGAACATAAATACAAATAACACATTTGCTGTATTCCATACTGTCATTTTTTTGGACCATTTTTATAACAAATTCTGTATCAATTGTGCTACATTTGAATATATTACATCACACTGCTGTACTTTTATACTAGTTCAAGTATACAAATATAATGTCTGCAAACTAAACAATACGGCTACACCTGAATGCAATACATAAATAATACAACCGCACAACAATTAAATAAACAAATGCAAAACAATCATAAAAATAATGTCACAATGCAAAACATCATAATGTTAATAAATCATTTTATTACATCAAAATATGTTTATTTCGGAGTGAAATGTGACCTGTGGGCCTTCATCTTGGCACGTCTCGTGAAATTCATTCCTTTAAATTCCTCAAGTGATACAAAGTAGAAGCAGATGAAATACAACTACAATGTTGTTACATTGTTTATACAGATGTTCATGTATCAAACACTGACGTGTCTTTATGATAAATAACAGACATCAATTGTTACTGTACTAAAGAGAATCCCTGAACGACCAACTCAACAAAACCAGCACGAATAAAGAAGTTCGTGCGCATCAGTGGTAAACGCCTTTGGCAAAGCTGCTTGTGTACAAAAACAGAAAGGAATCAAATAAATCTAACTCATACCTCATACACTGTCAGATCTGTACAGTCTTGACTCTATAATCGCGTCACATGTCCGATAGTTGGAGAGTTTGTGGTTTACGAAGAAGCATCGGTAAACTTTCTTTAGTCGCACTCCGCCATGTTTTCTCAAGACACTTTTCTCTCCTAACTTTCTTTTAGGAAAAGAGGAAAGCGTGTCTGGTTTGACGCACCAATCATTACGCAGGAGGTTATGATAGCCACGCCCATGATGTCTGATTCGTGAACGAATGGTTCTTTCGAGTCGATTCTTTTAAACGACTCTATCGAATCGATTCGCAACGCGCCACATGAATGTGAGGAGTTATTTTTTTTTGTAAAACTGTGAGCAAACATTTACTAGGTGAACATTTTCATATCCTTAAAAGCTATGCGTATCGTGCCAGAAAGAGATGCGTTTTACGCCGCGTTTAGCATTTATATCCGATAGTCGGTCGGCGTCCTGTCATTTTTCTATTGTAGAAAAGAAAAACAGACATTTAGGACATTAAAAGGAAAATGTCAGCACTTAAACTCATTACCAAGGTAAAGCAAACTGGTATAGGCTACATGTACACGTCGCCAGCACGTATGGAAAAAATCTGCTCAAGTGTACGCAACCATTGACCCCACATTCATAGAAAAATGTAAGCACATCAATTATGAAAAGGCTAAAGGCGGATGGACTGTACCTAAGTGCACAATTGAAGGAAAAATATATCCATTACACAGATCCAAGAACACAAAATTGGCTACTATTTTCATCTCTGTTATATGCTCTGGTAATTGTACCTATTATTCTCAAAGAACAGACATAACAGCAAAACATTTGCAATCAAACAAACAAAAAAAAAACTAAAAGATAAACTGATAAATGTACTGCTGAACAAACTTACAGTATAATTCAGTACAGTGTGTTTACAAGGTGTTTTGTATTTTACAGCCTTTTGAAAATTAATTTCTATATGGAGTTCTTCACTACAATAAAGCACACATTGACGCAAAACCACAGCTAAACATAAAACATACCGTCCTTATAGCTCTCACTGTGACTCACTTTAACAATCTTTTAATTCGTCTAAATACTGTAGATAAATATATACATTATAAAAATGGTATACAAACACTGGGAGCAGATCTGCTCCCATTCAATGGTACATTTCAGCCCCGATAACATTTCCCAAAATAACTAGAGATCTGAATTTGAAGGGAATTAGTTGAATGTTTTCATGGGTATTTTACCTGTTACCAATGTGATTTTATTGAAGATATCCAGTGAAGTTAAAATATATCCCTGTAGATATCACTGTTCCCGGACTTTTGTGATGTTAAAACGGAGTGTCCATCTGACTTCCTTTGACTCCAACAGGTACCACAGCGTAACTCCCCTCTTGATAACGGTTCCATCGCAAGCGTATTTCATTCTGAACCTGATGAAAACAAACACACATAAACATTACAATCCCAAATCACGATGGATTTTGTGTTTGTGGATTGAATCATAAACCTATACCATAGATAGTCTATAGATAGTCACTTTGGAGGAAAGCATCTGCTAAATAAATGAAATGAAAATGTATACCTCATATCTCATTAAAAGCCTAAACTCAGTATATAACCTTTCATACTTGACGTGAGCTTTCTTTTCACAATATTGTTGTTGTGCACATCACATGCTTGAAATGAATAATACCTCATTATTATTAATATTCATTTTTAATTGTTTACGGCCCTTTGAGCAAATCTCTTGTCAGTCCTCTAATCTGTTTCTTAATTACATGAAGAATGCTTGTTGAGGTTTTATATTCTGACATGTTTTGAGCACACATGTTGTTTGGACGTCTAACCGAAAACACACAGGCTCACATTTAAGTGGCTTTTTGAACCGATTTGCAGTCAGTAGATGCTCAATACGCTTTGTGTATAATGTTTGCTCTCACTCACCTCCTGGTTCAGAAAACAGTAGAGAACTGCAACAATAAGTCCCTAAAGAGAACCAACAGAAAGAAGAAGGTCAGTGTGTCTGTAAACTCTAAAAATGTGATCATTTAGGATCAAACATCTTAAATCCACTTAATATTATAAATAAGAGATGCACCGATATATCGGCCAATGATCGGTATCGGCCGATAGTTTAAAATCAGCAGACACTCAGGGCCGATATATCCTGTCAATCAACAGAAGACAGAAAATTGAAATTTATTTCGTCTCCGTATGTAGAAAACGTTAAGAAACACCACCAGTGTGACGTTCAATATTTATAGTCATTATACGAATTAATAACATTAAAAAAGGAGATATGAATTTAATATTAAAAATTTAGTTTACGCGAGTTATCGGTGGAGTTATGCAGTATCAGTACATCTTTATTATATCTATACTTTCCTTTCTGTTCAGTGTTGAGATTTGCTTTGAGAGATAACTAAAATCTTTTTTTTGGCATTATCCTGTGTGTGTGTGTGTGTGTGTGTGTGTGTGTGTGTGTGTTTGTTGTAAATTGAATGATTAAATAGAAAATCAATGGAACAGCCCTAAAGTACTGAATGTTTGGCAGGCGATGTGTGAATACAGACTAAATCCACTCATTGGCACATTAATGATATTCAACAAGTCATGTTGATGTGATTGAATACATTTATAATTTCATTTCAGTGTGAGAGTTAAAACTAAACGATTACGGACTGATTTGGCTATTCGAGAAATTTCATGACTGAAAGAAGAATTAGCGCTAAAACCCTAAAACATCACCCATTGGCATCAATTACGACTTAAAATAATCCAGGGACTGAAAAGGAACAGATTGGAACGTGGAATTAATGTTTGAAATTAGCCATTGGCCCTTCAAGAAACTCAATTATCACTGTGACTAACAAATGAATGTCTGTGAAACCCCAGCGTCCATCTTCTCTCTTAAAAGATCAAAGGTGAGTGAGATGTGCACCGGTGGGTCCGCGTCTTGTTTTGATCAAACCTCATCGAGCGCACAGTGGGGAGCTAGTCTGCTTTCGTTCATTCACACACGCAGAGTTTGTGTACTGAGAAGCTCGTGCATCGCTTTGAATGGGATTGAATTAATAAGAGGTTTGGATAACCTGGAAGGAGCCCAGACAGAGTTCGATGCAAAGCCGCAGGCTCATGTTGAAGTGGTCTGGGAGAAAACTGAACACCATGTAATGAGTGCCGAAGAGGGGGATGAGCAGAAGGGTGGACTTGGTCAGTCGCCTGAGAAAAAGAGATAGAGAAATTGATAAAAAGCAATAGGGGAGCAACAGAGGGCAAGAGGAGGAATGAGAGAGGGAGGAAGGGAGGGAGGGAGAGAGAGAGCGATAGAAAGTGAATGAGAGTGAAATAAATAGTGAGGGATTGAAAATGTAATCAAATTGAGAAAGAGTGATGTAAATATAGTGAATGATTAACATATCAAAAGAAAAGTGATGGAAGAGAGAGCAATGGAGAGAGTGTAAAAAAGAGCAATGGAGGAAGTGATCAATAAAGAAAAATTTAGAGATAGTGATAGAAAAAGAAGGATGTATAGAGAGAGTGACACAGAGAAAGAGATCAATAGAAAGTAAGAAAGTAGAAAGAAAGTAATGGGGGAGCAACGAATGAGAGAGTAATGGAGAGAGAGAGCGGTAGGAGAGTGATAGAAAGAGACAGAAAGGGGGATAGGGACCAAAAGAGAGATAGAGAGTGATGGGAGCGAAGAAAAGTGATAGAGAGAGTAAAGGATTAGAAATGAAATAAAATTAAGAAAGCGATAGAGGGATCAACAGAGAAAAAGTGAGCAAGTGATAGAGAGCGAAAGACAGAGAGAAAAAAGGAGTGACCAACAGAGAAAGAGAGAGAGGAAAAGAAAAGAGTGATTTATAGAGGGTGAAATGGAGAGGATGAGAGGGTGACAAAGACAAAGTAAGAGAGTGATAGTGAGAGTAAAAAAGGGAGAGAGTGACAGAGCAACAGAGAGAGATAAAGGAGCGAGGGAGAGCGAGCGAGCGAGAGAGAGAGAGTTATAGAAAGAGGTTAAAAGGCAAAATTAGTGCTGAATGTGTCGGTATGACACTAAGATTTCTTTGTACGGACGAATAAGAAACGTCCACTTCACATGCAGGTGTCTCCTGATATTTCTACTGTAGTTCTGCTGAGCATCAGTGAAATGCTGTTAAATGCAAAACCCTCCAAAAAAGGTCACGTGCACTTGACAGGCCTGTGTGGAATCTGCATATGCATGAGTTGCATAAAACACAAAGGCTGCGAGTCTTCACCCTGATACCACAATTCAACACGCATTCAATGAGCTGTACCAGACTGCATGACATACTGTAAATATAGAGATTTGTTCTCTGGATTGTTCAGGCTATAAAATCGGACAAGGCACATTGAAAGTAATCATAAAACAGCCAATGCACACCCACAACTGTGAGAGCACAAGAATCATTTTTTCTCCCCTTTTAATTATTACTTAAACATAAAAATGTCGTATTTCCAGAAGGGGGTGTAAAGTACATCAGAGACTGAAAGAACAAAGCAAAAGCACTTAAATTAATCACATCTTCAATCCATCACTGTGGCGAAAAAATATTAAAGGACTCTTATTTTGACGGTACAGAGTGCACAACAATCTCCATCAAGAATGCGATTCTGTTTCCTCACAGCATGTCAGATGATGCGTCTGTGGTGACTGTCCACGTACAGCTTCAACTCACTCTCTGTGCATTTCACATTCCTGCCTTAACTGTCATTTATAATCATTAAAACATTGTAAATATAATTAACTATAATTTATAACCATAATCCATAATACTTCCTCATATTCAGAAAAAGGTCCACAATAAGAACCATGCAGCTTTTGATATATGCATGAAATTCTGGTAATAAGTAATATTAAATGTAATTTAAATACGAGACAGGTTATACCTACACCACCTTTAACCAATTTAAAATTGCATTTTATGTATTTAATACAAACTCACTTGCTATTTTGTTTATTTTTTGTAACAAGCTTTGTCTTGTTTTCCAGTTTGCAATTTACAAAAGCAATTCACAATTCTAAACATCGTTAAAAACAACAGATTTTCTTAAGAAGCAAAATATTTTTTTAATATATAAACTGGCAGACACCTTTATCTTGTTGTTTGTTTGTGATGCCATCGAAGGCAAGACGTTAAATGTTTTTTATAGGGAATTTTTAACTATGTTAAGAGATTGCTCATTTGTATGAACTTGTACTTTGTGTATCGTACAAAAATCGCATGACTACTAGAAAAACGCAATACTGAAGCCACACCCCAAACCCCACCCCTAAACCTATCCTCAATTATGCTTACTATAATGTACAAATGAGATCGTACAAATTGGTACAAATAAGTCCAAATAAATCCAAATTAGCCACGTTTTTGACGCGAGGTTTTGTAAAAGGTCTACATTATTTTCTGTAAACTGGAATTGTTTCACAATGCAACAAAAGCAGAATCTGTTGCCACAGAATATGACTAGAAAGGCACATTTTCAATATCTACACTACTTTATGAAAAACTGCTGTGTGGTAGATGTGCTTTCACAGCTGACACCTCAGATAACATCTGAATACCTGTACTGAGGAGAGTTATTGAACTGGATCAGACGAGGATTCAGTTTCTGGACCAGAATCCTGATAATGTTCATGAAGAGAAGAAAGTTGACCTGAAACAGATTTCAAAACTGTGTAAGAAACAGTGTTTTTAACACGCAGGGTTCCCATTTTCCGACATGCAGGGATCGTGAATGTTACCGTCGTTATAAAATTGTATATTGGATATAATTTGCAATGATGATGTGTCGGCAAGGTGGGGGACACACACAATGTGGAAAATGTTTTTGATCTGAATCCCATTTCCTGCATTTACATATGTTTAGGCACTATGGTGATGCAAAGTCCATGAAATAATGGATTTTCTGCATGAAGTGAGCGAAGTGCGGATGGAGAGCAGCAAGTGATTTTTTCCATAGGAAATTCACCATCACAAACTCAAAATACCTATGTTTTTGATTGTTTTAAATTGCTTAAACCGTGAAACCATACAGTGTTTTTATTGTGTAGTAAAAGTTGAAGTTTATCAAGGAGGAAATGCGAGTATTGACCGAGAAACGGAGGAAAAAAATCGGCTTGTAAACCTGAATCTGTGGTCGGGAGGAGACGAGACGGATGACTTTCTAAAACGCTTAACAGGGTTTAACAAACCTAAACAATGACAAGGGAAGCCCACATTTCTGTCAAGCCTTGTCATAAACACTGCTGTTAAAAGAACAAGCACTTCTTCCGGGGATAACAATAATCTCATGTTAAGCTTGTTGATATCAGCGATAAACAAAATGTATTTCATTTCTTTTCCGTGGTTGATGTTTTGGTGCATTAAGCTGTTTCCTTGTAATGGATTATGGGAAATAAAAGTTTAGTGTGAGATTTTCTTTTCTCTTTATCTCTTTTTAAAGATTTACTTTATCTGTTTAATAAGGGCTCGTTCTTTTAACAGAAGCTATAGTGTTGATGTGTTTAAGTAAGGTTTGACAGAAACTTGGGGTAAACCTGGCCGTTGTTCAGGTCTTTAAACATAAGTACTTCGAGTTTGTCAAAGTGAATTCCTATGGAGAAAATCACTTGCTGTCGTCCACGTGATTGAAAACATCCTTTCAGGTGAGCTATTTTTAGAGAGTGCACCAGACGCCCGCATCGACACAGGCAGACTGCTTGGGGTCCTACTTCTTTCCAAGGCGATGACGGCGTGCGGTTCAAAATCATAACAAACTCATTTGAAAGTGGGGGGGACACGAAGAGCATTTCTAGACATGTCCCCACTGGAAATTCACCCCTGTTTGATTTAAGTTTAACGGACAGGATTGTTGCGTTTTCATGACGCTATTAAGGTAGTTTGAGAAAGTAATGTGGTTTATTTATCGCGATATAAAAACAACATACAAGCAGTCACAATGTCGTTGAAAAAAACAGATATTCCAAGGGTATAGATGTCAAACGATCGATTTGTACGAGGATTTGTATAAATCTCAGAAAAATTGACGCCAAAAGAATAGTTACATCAGCTTCAATGCCATTGGCTGTCCCGTGTCTCGTGACAGATCGTGACATTTCGTTGGCTTTGAACGTGAAGCGCTATTGGCTCGTGTAATCGACTGTATCTAGCTAATGTTCCGGTTTATTTTGTGAATAAGGGGCCGAATGCATGCATTCACGGACAAGGGCATCTCCTTATAAAGTTATCTGCTTCGGTCAGAATGGTCTGCGACACGAGGTGTTTGTAATCCCTTTACACTGCTTTTGGTCAGTTTGTGCCTGTATAATGTACTTATATTCGCATGTTGTGTTTTCTATGGTTGGGTTTAGGGTGGAGTGGGATTATTAAAAATGTTAAAACTAAAAAAAATTATGAAATGCTAAGAATCACACAGGTCTTGATCCGGAGCATTTAGCGGACAGCAACACAGTTCCCTGCTAGTCGAAAAACTACACCGAAGGGGTACCCTGCGCGTTCAAAAGTGACGCCAAGGGGCGCTACCCGAGCATAAATATATGTGATGAATCGGGAGTGAGAATGTGATTGTATATATTTGATCTTACCCCTATGGATACTGCAATGGGACCCTTGATGATCCACCAATATGGTGAATTTTCATTGATGTCCCAGCACCTGAAAATCCAAGTCTAGATCAGAACAAGTCGATTTGTATGGTCTGTATGAATTCTGTGCTTACGTAAATCGATTAAAACTATATATTTTTTGGTCTGCCGTGCAATTTTAAGCAATATGTGGAGGTTTTCAAGGATGATGTAATGTAACCACGTACAACATCTGGACCAACTGTTTTAAATTACAGAGTCAGTCTGGTTTTGAAGCCGGGAGTGTGTTTTCAGCGTTATTCTAACCAGTTGTTAAAATGGAGTGATTTTTTTTAGCATGTTGCCTATGTGGTTACTTCAGGAAATGTTCTAGGTGATAGCGTAACCGCCAAACTGGTTACTGGTATAATATCAACTGATCTCAAGTCATGGGACCATTTTGCTTCATCGACATTTGGCCATACAAAAAATTACCATTGTT
This sequence comes from Barbatula barbatula, assembly GCF_947034865.1. NCBI lineage: Eukaryota > Metazoa > Chordata > Actinopteri > Cypriniformes > Nemacheilidae > Barbatula > Barbatula barbatula. The sequence continues at coordinate 2,726,245 of NC_136780.1, read as the reverse complement.
TTACTACGGTGACCACTGATGTTCCATAGTCTTACTATGGTAACCGTAATTGAACCATAATATTTATGGCAACAGTTTTTATGGAAAAGGTTAAGAGACCATCGCAAATTATTATTTAATCAGCATTTCTAGATGTATTGTGGTCATTCCAGTCCAGTGTCTGTTGAATTTCAACCAAATCAACCCTCAGGAGTGACAAAGTAATCCAACAGCAATGTGAAAGATAGGATGACAAGACAGATGAAAACTGAAATATTACTTTTGACTTTTTTACTTAATACATATAATATTACTGTTGTATTGCTTAAAAGTGAATACGAACTTAATTAACTGATTAAAAAATACTGTTAGTAGTTCACATAATGAAAAAATATATAATTGCATTTTTTGCATTACACGATGGTTATGCACTTTCCAGACCACTTCAAGGTCAGAAGAGGGACATTTCAACTTAATTATTCCCTCTAAAATCTGTTCCTTAACTTAAATTCACCACAAACTGCATTCATCTTGCAACAGTAAAGAATCATTAAAGTTGTGTTTTTCACATGTTTTCAGTTTCAAGGCCAAATATCTAACTGCACACACTTCTGCATTTCTGTAACGGTTTTGATTTGGAGGTCAAAACCACACACAGAACATGCATCTCATCACAAGCCCTGCGTTAGAACGTCACATATGAGCAACATTAATAGTTTGTCCTGCCTTTACAATACTGAAATGGGGAAAACTAATGGGAAAAGGTAAAGAAAATTACTCCGTGTCCTCAAAGAAGAGTCTGGAGCAGATCCAAAGGACGATGCAGACTAATGGAACACCTGCAGGGAGAGAGGATGACTTTCATTACAAAAAACACTGAAGAAAGAGATTTACTGTAAACAAACTACATGTACTTATAAAATACAGGCTGTAAGCCAAAAAGCTATTATTTTTATGAGGATTATGATGATATTGTTTCAGGTCAAACTTAGTTTTTAAAGAAAGCCCCAGAACAACAGCACATAAACAATAAACAAGTCTATTCAATCCAACATTTATAGGCCATCCATATGAAGTTTCCAATGTTTATGGAAATGATACTACTCACATTAAAAACAAGAATAAAGGATCTTTTTATATTGTTTCCAGCCATTCTAACGTACAGCTGAAGCAGTAAAATACACTTCTGTATGTTGTTTAACTGCTTCTGCATTGTCTGTTTATCTGTTTCTCAATTGCCTGCTCATATCGATTATAGAGCTGTCAATCACTAGGGTTGTTTTGACACTTCTCACACCCCCCCGGGTAAGAGTGGTGAGGAGAGACAAAGAGAGAGAGAATACAAATGAGAATTGAGCAATAGATCATAAAAAATAATTGAGTCAACTTAAAGGCAGCCGTTCACAAGTACTTTTTCAGAGTTAACTCCACGAACAGAGACTGAAGTCCACGCCATTTATAAAATACGTTTAAGTCATCAGTTTTCACAACATAGTCAAGTTTACCTAATGAACAACAGAACAAAAACGTTTTGTTGGCTGAACATAAATAGAGAATTTAGATTTATTTAAAAACGATTACAAACTAAATTCATGTACATGTTTTCCACCTCAGACGTTTTCTGCCGTTTTGTGTTGACTTCATTTCTCATGGGCTTGCAACTCAACATTAAACACACAAACCTCAACCATGGTTCAAAAACCATCATTCATAAAATAACTCTAAACACAATGGATAACTAACAATAACAACAACATTAAAGCATAAATTAAGACGGCAAGAACCAAAACACTAATCTTTAAAAGAAAAATAAATAAAACACTCAGATTGTTCAATTTACTCAACTTGCTTAAGTTAAATCAACACAACGTTTGAAAAATTTGGTCACAAAACATGATTTTTTTATGTTTAGTCCTATAACTGATTCCATTCATGGTGGGACAACATAAAGGAGTTGTGTATTTTCTTATATACGTGTTATTTTATGCATTTTTCAGTAAAAAGAAACACATTTGAGTGTTTAATGTTAATTTATCTTTAAGGTTTTGAAGAGTTTGTTATATGTTTTTGATTTTTGGTTACCATTGTTCAGAAAAGCGTTGCCTTTGGTTCGGTCGTGGGCGATTCTGATGCTTGATTTGCATTTCTGTTGAGTTCTATTAACTTAATATATTCTTAATGAAATAATATCTATTCAATGGTCAAAATGAATAGTATATATATCTCATGAACATTTATATATATATATATATATATATATATATATATATATATATATATATATAAATGTTCATGAGTTTATTTGATATTGGTAAAATATGCAGGTAAATGACACAAATGAATTTAATCAAGACTACTAAATATATTAAGTTTATACAACAAAATTATAAAGAATCATTTCAAACAAATTCGAATGTAATTCTTTTTCGTGGAAGAGCTTGCCTTAATTTAATTAAAACAACTTTTGCTGCAATGCATCTTGAGAGCTTTCAAACTCTTGCAACATTGCTTGTTCAGATTACACAGATGACACATTTTGGCCAGAAACTAGATACGTTTTAATTCAGTGAACAAAATAATCCTTGTTGGAAATTTGTTAAAGCTAATTTTGTTTGTATATGCCAGAAAATAATTTGAATCATTTAACTAAAAAAAATCTATGTTCAAGTTACTTTATTATCTTTGTGGCAGCAACATTTAGCAAATTGGATTTTCTACAGAGCACAAATGAGTCCCTCAGATTGGAAAAGTTACTAACATGGTGAAAAATCATTCGTTTTACAGGAACAGGAACCCAAAAATGAAAATTCTGTCATCATTTACTCACCCTCGAGTTGTTCCAGATCTATATAAATCATGAACACAGAGAAAGATAAACAAGCGTTCTTCCCAATATGTGTTCCTCAGAACAAAGACATTTATACAGATTTGGAACAACTCGGGTGAGTAAATGATGAATTTTGGGTGAACTGTCCCTTTAAGAACTCCAGATGATCATGGTGACATTTCAAATCCATATAGAAATATTATTTGTTGATGTTATTTGTGTAACATCGCATTTTTTAAAATAGTATAGTATTATGCCTTATTTAGATTTCTATGTATTATTGTTAAATATTTCTGTGTTTTTGTGTCCTAATGGTTTAAAACATTATTAATTCCTAAGCTCACAAATATCCTTGTCATCATTCTCTGTCCTTTTCATTATACCACATCTATAAAACATTTTAAATGATACAGACTTTATTTAACCACAGGCACTCGTGCCTCAGAAGATGATTTCAATCATATTTCTATAGATTTTTGGTTGGATTGTTGGAGCCTCATTCAAATGGCCTTCGACATTTTCCTATGCCTTTCAAAAAAATGTCCTACTTTCAAATTATTTTTTACACATTTGAACATGAGATTTAGTGTAGATTATGTGAAGTTTTACTTTTGTTTCAGTGGCAGACTTCAATATAAAAATATGAAAATTCATCCAAATATATCAAATCTGTCTAAGCAAAATAGGAGACACGCAGGTATTCATTATCTGCAGCATCTTTTTTAAATCGATCTAAAATGCACAAAATGTGGGACAAAACGTGAAATTATTATTTGTTTATATTTAGGACACATAAAATGATGCTGTTGAAAGTGGCCTCGATGAGACAAATGAGTTCCAAAAACCAATTCAAATGTCATTTCCATCACAAAATGTTTTTAGGGAAAAGACGGTAAAATGACAGAACAATGCATCAGCTTTTTAATAAAACCTGGTGAAATAAAACAGGAAGAGATTCCGAGTAAAGGTCGAGTGATTGTCCATTTGATGCTTTTTTCAGTTGCTTTAATAACACCAAACTATAGTGAAAAAGAAGAAAGCATGTCGGAAGAGGAAGACACAGAGATCGGCTCGAGAGGCAGAAAGGTATCAAGAGTCTCACCCCAACCCAGCAGAGCGAAGCTCCAGAGGCATCGCCTCATGCGCGGGAAGGTGGAGACCAGCAGAGAATTCAGATACACAGCTTCAACCAGCAACCAGAAGAAATTACACATCACGCAAAAATGACAAAACACCACTGACGCTTTACAAGCTGCCTGCAAAGAGAGAAACACACAGGGCACGGTGAGAAAGATCAGGAGAGAACGGAATTGAGTTCATGGAGAAAATAAAAAGCAGGAAAATGAAGGAGGTGAACATTATCACAAAAGACTAAATTCTAGGAAACATTTCTAAATCTGTGCTAATGCAGTCTGCATGCCACAACATCTTGCATGCAGTTTCTGCAGAGCTGGTGTAAATCTCCCGGTACCCAAAATCAGCAAAACCAGAACGACTCCCAGAGTTTGAAAGCTCACCGTAGATAGCGTGCAGTGGTCCGTGTCGTCACTGGCAAACAGCGTAGCATCTTTTACGAATACAGACACGGATTTCATGATGAAGGTCAAGAAGAGCTGCATATGGATGTAGTTTCGTGCACAGTGTAGTCTTCTGTACATCACACACAACAGTGTAATGTTCACAAAACAGACGGAAGCGTAACACTTCATACTTCAGGCACCCACCGTTTGGCTTTCCAAAAGGTCACGGGGTCTCAGATTTAAACATTAGAAATGTAAATCTAAAACGTGGTGAGACTTCTTGGTCCTCTTGGAGTACGTTAACACAGATGGGAGAGAGACACTCACACAGCAATCGTGAATTTAATGTACGAAGGTCAGTCAATGACTGGTATTAGACAAAAGAAAGTCGGTGGAGAGACGGAGTGATGAATTATTATACTGATGTGTAGTAAGAACCGCACATTACCTGAGGAGCAGCAGTATTACCACGGCAACAGAGAGCGTGAGCAGCGATGTCCCGTAACCAATGGTGTAGATCAGTTTTACCGTGGCAAAGTATGAGTCCTGAGGAACACGACGAACAAACATCCCCATCCATTTATTTTAAAATAAACGATTAAATGAGTCTTCTACACATTTTAATTCAAAATAAGTTACACTTTACAAAAAGGTTGCACAGGATTTGAAGGTCTGATGATTTTGTGGAGGATCTATTGAAAGAAAATGCCATCTAATATACATAACCTGTAATTCCTTTTGTTTTTATTACCTTATATGAGCTATTTCTATCTATCTATACACCACGGGTCCCCTTAAATTTGAACCATGTTGTTTCTACAGTAGCCCTAAACAGACAAACTTCTACAGAACACGTTTTGTAAATACGTTATCTCCTTTAGAGAGGAAGCGGAAACATGACGGCATCTTAGTTCTGTGTCTGCCACCGTAGTGCTTCGACGGGAAGGGGTGGAGTCAGCTGTTGGTTGCAATTCACAATCTCACCACTAGATGGTGCTAAATGTCATACACTGGACCTTTAACATTAGTAAACTAACATCGTTGTCCCTATTAATCTTAACATTTACTAATACATTTTAGTAAAAATGTATTGGTTAACACTAGTTAATGCACAAAACGTGAAATGTATTGAGCAATAACATTAACGTTATGTATTTTTATATAAAAATAGAATTAATTTCAGTATGTGCATGGAAGTTAATGATCACATCACATAATTCAGTCACCTCAGGGATGTCATCTTCAACACTACAGGCCTCGTGGTACGGAGGGAAATGCTGCGACCAACCTCCAGCAGTGCAGTTACGACTCACCGTACCTGAAAAACAAACAAAACGCTATATGTCAATACTAATACATTTGTAAGGCAATCTCAGCGTGTTACTCTTTCATGTCCCAACTTTTCTTGCCCCACCATTGGGAGAGTCTTTAAAGTTATTACAGGAACCAAGAGCACCTCTGAAATCAATTTTTATGATTGTTTTACTTCTTTCTGAGTAATGATTTTAGCTTGTTTAAAGATCACATGACACTTCTATCGTCTCCAGGAAGAGAGAGGTACTTTGATTCAGAAATGAAGCTGTGACTGAGAGGATGAGCGTCTGTTTCACTCTTCACTGACTCACGGACTCTAATGATTTGTCACTACGGCTTATAGAAATGGTTTTTTGAGCAGTTCAGGTTGTATGCGTTTCATTGGTTGACTGGGTTTAGACTGGATTTAGTTGGTTCTGTTGAAACATCATTGCAGTGGCAAAAATGAAAACCAGCCTCATTTTAAGGAAACTTGCGAACCCTGAAATCGAGACGGGGCATTTTAGTATTTTCACACTGATGTCTTAGGACTTCAATTCCGTCTTCAAGGTAAAAAGGTTTAGTGTTAAAGGCTCCAGAATGAAACACATTTGTATTAGTAGTGGCTGTAAAGAAATGTGTGTGTGATGGAACTGACAGAAATACAATAAATACAAAATCCTTAGTGTTCCCATAATACCCCATATTTTGTCAAAATAAAACGAAGAACTTGGTTTAACACATATTATTGTGTAATATTAATAATAATAGTAGTACTAGTCGCTTTCATTGTCTGACAATTATTACAATTGGTAAAGTGATAGTTCACCCAAAATTCACATTTCAGTCATTATTTCCTCACCTTTATGTCATTCCCAATAACAAAACCAACACAAAAGAAGATATCTGAATAAACGTCAGGAAACAAACAAATTTGAACCCCATTGACTTCTGTAAGTCTTTCTCAAAATATCTCCTTTTGTGTTTCACACAAGAAATAATTATATGCAGGTTTCTACACGAGACTAAATGATGGCGGGGTGTTTATTTTTGGGTGAACTATCCCTTTAAATGTTACGTGTACACATACCAATATATATTTTTAAAGATCATTAATGGTATGTTGTACCAAAAATTAAAACGTTTTATTAAGAACCAAACACGATTTCTATTTTCTAACAACATATCTAAGCTCCACGGCGCCGCATCCAGTGTAGACGAAATGTCAAATTTGAATGGGTTCAAATGCGTTTCGTACGTCTTTTGCAGTTTCGCATCGTGCTGGTCGCGTCCGGTGTACACACGATCTCTGTTCTTTTCATTTCATTTTAATTCATTAAAAATTACATTTAATTCTTTAACATTCAAAAGTAGTTCTGTATCAAGTAAATCATAAAACAAATGTAAGATGAGAAATGCATTCTCAATATATTTCTGGCAGATGCTAAAGTCTCTTCTTTTCATTAGGCCTACAAATAACTAAAATGTTAATAAATAAACCAAGATACATTTACTGTACTTGAGAAAGAAATCTTATTAAGATTATTAAGATGTTATCTTGATTTCTGATAGAACAAATAGATAAGTTTATGCTTAAACAGCGAAAATATCTGCCTATAGGGGTAGCAAAATACGAAGTAATAAATATTTGATTTACTCAACGAAGAGGTTACCCAAAATGAAATGAAAATCTTTATGGTACTCCAAATCTGCAAAACTACATTGCTCATGTTAGAAATGTGTGTAATACCTGTGTTGTTCTTGAATAAAGAGAATACAGGTGGACAGGGCAAGTAGATCGTGTCCCCCAATGCAGCTTTCGGCCAGCAAAGTACAGAATCCCATGCAGGCAGACAACCTTCACAAACAAACCACACGCAGGAAACATTAAGCACGCAAATGCACTCAGGAAGCAAGCGAAAAACATGCATCTAAAAGGCCTTTTGTGGACAACCACTGAAATGTCTCTATTATGGTCCAGTTTGCTGCTCTGGATCTACACAAGTGCATTTGCTTCTCCTTCAAAGCCTCCGCTGAGCACGGCTGCTCTCGTGGACCGCTGGGGAGCGCACGACACGAGACACCGAATCACAATGAGTCTATGAATCTGGTTCTTCTACGACATAATGACAGGAACCACTGACAGCTCGTGACAAAGACTATGCAAATGTGACTTCATTTAAATATCGTCTCGAGGGTTTCTGACTTGTTTTAAACGTTTAATAATGCGCATGTTTGACAGGGGAAGCGCATGTAAAATCTCCATTCGTCTGCAATTTGTCGAGCAGATGTTTAATGACAATCTGCAAAGTTCACGCAGCTCAGTTGGTAGAACGTCGTGCTGGCGGCGGAAAGCTTAGAGAACACACAAAACTAATGCAGAAATGTTTAGACGAACCGTAGACCAAATGCAGAAATGTATTGATGAAAACATATCTCGATAACGTCGGTGTCGGACATAACACAACCCTAAAGGTCCAGTGGGATGAAATGTAGCGGCATCTAGTGGTGAGGTTGCGAATTGCAACAAACGGCTTACTTTCGAATCACCACGGTGGCTGACACAGGACTAAGATTTTGTCACATTTTCGCTTCTCGGCCAAAGGAGATAACGTGTCTACAGAACACCTCCTGTAAAGCAGTTTGTCTATTTGGGGCTGTTGTAGAAACAACATGGCCAATTCCATTTAAAAAGTCCTATGGTGTGTGTCGAGAGAAATCGCTCGTTCTGATGTAATGAAAACACAACGCTTCATTATGTAAGGTCTTGTTCAGAACATCGATAGATCCTACAAAAAATGACATGCAGCACCTTTAAACCACCATCATCAGAGAAAACTGTGTTGCTCTTTCGTTGATCAGGAAAATCATTGTTATGTTGGTAAAATGTGAATTCAACAGCTGACTTTCTCCTGGTCGTAAAAACAGAAACAAATGAAATACTTGTTGCCCTACAGTGGCGCCCCATCAAATAAATGTGCATTGCTTGCATAGATATGCACAATTCCAGAGAAATGTTTAACATCCGACTTTGGAATCTTGACAAATCAAAGTATATAGTTCAAGACATTGTAAAAAGTGAGATTTCAGTCGAATCACACCGCATTTAAAGAGAAACAATTCAGACATTAGATACTATTCTTAGTTATGGAGAAGTGTGTTTTATTTCCACACCTGAGCCGCTGAGGTTTCCGTGTTCTGTGATCTCGCTGAGACACCGCTGCTCATCTCTGGCCAGCTGGAAAATATATTCGCACTCTGGATGCAAACTGGACAAAACCTGCATGGAGAGATTGAGAGAGGGAAAAAGGAATTCATGTGTATTTCAGTTTCCTTCATGCTCTTCTCTCAAAAGAAATATTTTTTTAATGCTGTTCACTTTACTTAAACGATTCATTTTGTATGTTATGCCATGTATGAGAATTCACACTCAAAAACGAGTGCGTCGTTTTAAACCGACTTGAACTGGTAACGTTTTGGCTTAACTCAATGTTTTCTTTTTAAAATAATGAAAAATCAAGTAGCTAAAACGTAAAAAAATGTTTTAGTTAATTTAAACATGTTGATTCAACACGATTCATTTAAAAATGTTGTCACAACTGTCCGTTCCCAGCATGCTTTCCATTTGACTGAATAATGGGTGTAAATGTCGAAATAAGGTGTTATTTGATGCTTTATTAATGAAGATGAAATAAGGATGAGACTTATTAATGTTCACTATTCTGTGTGTTGGTATGTAAATTTTCTTTTTCTTTTTCTTCGGTTGGTGGATTCAGGAGGTTACCACTGAGACTTACTGAGAACGGACACATTTAAACATTAAAATTCATTTTATAATATGAAAGCATTCTACTGGAAGGGTGTTTTTCCGATCTTAGCTCTTGCTTGATCTCACGTCATTGTGAATTATTTAATGTTTGATTTGTTGTTGATATTAGAAGTTAACCTGAAGTTAATCTGACGCGTACCGTATGAATCGTATTGGATTTACATGTTTCATTCACGGTCAAACCACATCTGAGCGGAGTGTCCCTTTCAATGTCATTTTAAGGAATCTTGACTCAAACGCGTGGAACCACCGTCCACGATCGAATCATGTTAGACCAAAGAGCGATTCTTTTGAGTGTTGGAAAATTGGAGTAAATTAAGGGCACTGCATCCTGACCCACTTTCAGACACAAAAGACACTCTTCTCCAGCCTCTGTTTATCCGCACGCCACAATAGATCCAGATTGGAATGCTAATGCCATTACAAAACCGTGCGACTGCTATCGACCTCCGTACAAAGGGGTGAAATGACATCTTTTTTTACGATTGATACTGTGAGTCACAGCGCTCTTTTGAAAAACATCGAGAGATGAAAATTGACACACGAGAGAGACCTCTGTGATTCCAAGGCACGCTGGGAAGAATGCATTATTTGAAGAAGCGCACAGGATTTTATCTTTGGCCGTTTCAATAGAAGAAGCATCACCGAGGTCACCTCAGAATGTGAGATTTATGCCACTATGCACATCCATAGAAGATATCCATGTGTAATGGTATGTATGCCTGTGTAATCACGGGTCTGATTGACTCTAATCAAAGACCATTAGTAGATGGTGTATGCCATTTTAATCAAGCAGCTCTAAACTAAATGGTTCAAAAACATTTGCATGTCAGTCCATTCATCATAAATATCAAACATTACTTACATATGTTTCAGCACAAGGAGAAATATCCGAGAGGAGACTTGAGTAAAAGTTTCCATTCGCTCGTCATTAAATCCCATTAGAAATAATTGAGATAAGAGATCTCATCTGTGATTTTCCTTTCTTATGGGAAAGCATGATATTTCAATCTTAAAAACTCAAATATTGTGGCCTTAATTGATCAAATTCTATGTAAGAAAGAACAGGTGAAAATGCATTAGATTCATATTCAAAATGAAATATAATCTATTATTTTGTTTACTCAAATCGAACCTTTTAGAACAGACAGTAGTGACATTAATAAAACAGACAGAATGCTTAACACACATGCAAAGTATTAAAAATGCCAGATCCCTACTGACCGAGACAAAAATAATAACAATGCAAACGTATTTAAAATATTACAGAACAAAAATGACACATTTACAAGCTCATAATCACAGCTCATGAAGCTAATAGCTTGTGCTATGATCGTGGCTTTAGATCCAGAAAAAAACCACGAAAGCAGGTGTGACGAGAGAAAACATGGACTCCATCTAATCTAAAGATAAGACCGGTCTCTTCAAACATCTCATATAACCGGTTCTTCAGATTTGATCTCTCTCTCCATCTGTTTCTCACGTCTTAAAGGCACAGTGAGCACATATATCATCTCAGGGCATCAAGCGCACGTTTCATTTTCCGAACATAAATTAAGGTTCGAGAACAGAACTGGAGAAATGTTGTCGAAGGTTAAAAACCGAAGCGTCCTGAAAGGTCTTCTTCGGACGAAGCTTTACAGAATGGTTGAAGGGTGATGTTCCACGACCGGTTTGAACCAAAGCACACACACTCGGGGTGACAGATCTGAAACAGATTTCTGATATAAAAACCGTAGCTGGACCAATAGATCAGATTCGAGGCAAATCTAACCAGAAACAGTTTGAATAAATAGGAATGAAGGAATTATTCACCTGTCTCCTGTCATTTTGTGTTCATAATGGAAGTCAATGGGGTCGATGTGGTTTGGTGACCAGAATCCAAATGAATTCATGAAAGTTATGGATCACGATTCAGTGCTTCAGTCTTAAAAACTGTCATTTACTGAAAAAGCAGCACATTACTTCGAAGAGGTTAGATAATAAATAACTGTGAAATCGCTTCTCTATAATGTTTCAAAGAGAGATGGATTTAATAGATGGCTTTTATAAAAATAAGTTTTAGAGAAGTCTGTCACTGTTACTATTGCTTGTAGATTTGAGATAAACCTTAAATCATGTCGCGTGTTGAAACAATTTCCATAGATTTACATCGATCCAAGATACAGTTCACGACAAGTTATAGACGTACAGTATACTTCTGTGCTACATCTAGATATTTTGACAGTTGTCATCAACATGTTTCCGATCAAAATGATGTCCTAAAACTCAAACTATGGCAGGTTTTTTCAATCCATGGTTGGGTCAAATATTAATATTGACATTTTCTAGGTTCATTTTGTATATATTGAACCATGGGGTGTAACAACATGGCATTCTTTTTAGTACAGTGATATAAACAGTTCTGTGAGATACTCAATAGGTTTATTGGTTGAATCAGTAAATAAATGAATGCACAGGTTCACATGTGTAACCTCACATGAGGTTCTCACAATGCTCATTATGGAACGGAAAAGGTCTTTAAAACAGCAGGTGAATGTGATGCTTAAGAAAGGCCAAAGTCAACATCTCTACAAAAACTTTTCACCCTAAAATATAAAACGATTCTTCTCAAGTACATTTCTTACATTTAGTTACTGCATCACTGTGCCTTCCCACAAGAAAAAACACAGATGATAAACCTTTTATTTCTCCCAGATATCAATGAAATTAAATAGAGGGAAAATGGAAACATTTGCTTTAGTCTCATCTGTGTCTCCTGAAAAAACAAAACAGGAAGAAATTTCAACTTTTTAGAAGAAAGCTCAATGTGTCAAGGTGGGCTCAGATTTGTCAATATTATTGACGCTCTCAATAAACATTTCTCATCCAATTGACCCAAATCCAGATTATTTTACCTTTGCAATCCACATTTATTTGACACCTCCATCCTCTTCATGTGTTTCAACAATTTGAGAATCATCTGCATGTTGTAAAACCTTCTGCACTCATCCAGTATAACTAACTGCATTACTGTCATATTAAGCAAATATCTGTGGAGGATATCAGTGCCGGTGTAAGCAGTGATTTCATCAGCACTCCACGCGGTCTCATAGGTTCTTTCTGAGAAAAAGCTGACATGTAGCATCACTTTAGCTCTCTCTCCATTCATAAAGACGCGAACCCACTTCATCAAACAAAACAAACATTTGCGCGCTGGCATCATGTTCCCGAGTCACTTACATTTGACGGTGGTGGGAAGTAAACTTGCGTTCCATCCACTATTGCTCTGATTCATGTGTAAGCGTTGATGAGAGCTGTTGCTTTTGTCACTGATGCTTTTGGTTTTCTGCTTATGAAAAGCGTGTCGTCATGAGCGTTTTATGAGCAGTTAGGAGAAAAGCACCTGTGCAATATCAAACACATCAGTCTGCCTGTCTCGTATCCAGAGAGTTTATGATGCAGCGCATCGTTCTTGGAGAACATTAATCTCCACAGTTCCATTAACTGCCCCGTGTCCAGAAACGACCCCTCACCATCGCTTCATCTCAAGAGGAGTTGTGGTGCAGATGTCAATGGAATTAGCTGACAAATGTGCACACATTTGCTTTTTGAGAAGAAGAAAGCTCCAGATGATGCTGATGCTTTCTCTCATTCTCCCTTTCCTGTGAGTATAAACAAGACCTGATGGATGGACGCTTGTTTTTGTAATTAAATGTGCCATTAATGCAGATGTTCAATTAAAAACGTGATGAATTTTATTGTATTCATTTATTGATTCATGAGCCGACTATGAATAACGTGTTACACGTGTCGATGTCAAACGTTTAAAGTACGCAATGTTATGGATTCACAGCATATTACCGTTACCAGAATGTTTGATCATTTGATGTTTCTAAACATTTTGTGTAAATCTTTTTAATACGTCGGTTTCACTCAAATCCCCAGTAAGAAAAGGAACATGTAGTTTCTCTTTTCTTCAGCGTAATAGTCACTGTGATATCAGAAGTGTTGCAATTTTGTTTCTATCAGATCTGGAGTGTTGAAGAGGCTTGAAGATGGAGTGAGATATACGCGTGATGAGGGGTTAGCGAGGACCACTAGATCCCACCAGTGAGGAAACAAAGAAACATGTTCTGCAGGCCACAAATCTGATTCAGAACATTGTTTTATTCTTATTAAGATGACGAAACCAATTGAGACAATCCACTAATAAAAACGCTTGACATTTTACCCCAGAAACAAAAGTAACAAGGAATCAATGAAATAACTAGAATAGCTGATGGATGGTTTATGATGGGATCAGATGCGTATGACTCAACAGCGATGAAAATCAATGTGGAAGATCATACTGTAATGAAACCCTCAATATTTCAGTTCAATTACAAATTGCATTATTTTCCGTGAAAGGTGCTGAACAGAACAAAAATAAATGAATGAATGAGTGAGAGAAAATGTCTGATTTCAGAGATGCCGCTAGTTTAGTAACTACTGCTAACCAACTAAGCAACTTGAGATATTACATTTTTGTCTGTTAAGACACAAAGCGTGAGTAGGGCATGTTTCTCAACATTTTCTGGAACCACAATAATGAGGTTCTAACGCAAACATGAACATAACCATAACCGTAACCTAACCCTTAAACTAGAAGAAAATAGATGACACACAAACCCAAAAACCTTGACTGTAAAAAACTTATATTTACAGAATAGTTCCACAAATCATTTTCTACGTAAAATGTAAAAAACGGTTAAAAACCCTGACTTGTGTATTATTGAAATAATGTCAAAAAACGTAAAATTACAGAAAAGACAGCAAATTTACAAGCAAAACAGGGAAGACTTTTTATTTTAAATACAGTATCCTTATATCCTGAAATTGAACAGGAAAAACTACTATTTTATATCTGTCAGAACATTTCTGTGATTTTAAGCCTAAATCTGACTCTAGGGAATTTCTTCCTAGAGTAAGCAAAATCATGTTCACCTACAAAGAGGACAGAACAATGTGTGATCCTCCAAATACTATGAAGCGCATCAGATTTACTGCAGTGCAGACGGGATTCAATGCTTTCATAACAAACCCGAGCATCATTAATTCTAATAAACTCGCATTCAGCTCAAACTGCGCACTGTTGCTAAAACAAAGTTACCACAAGCGAAAGGGCTAAAACACATTTTTTAGCGACTGTCAATATAATGACTTGAAATTAAAATTAAAAGTCCCTTACAGAAGCACAACATGGATTATTTCATAGCTATAAAGTCCATGATATAGACATACAGTTATTGATATGTTTGGGACACTTTTCTCCTCACTTCCAGACTCTAACAAGTAAATATACAGTTATATACACAGACAAATTCATAGACTAAATTCCCACTAAAAAGCTTCTTTTATTGGTCCACAGCAGCTTACATCAATGCTGTCAGTTATTCTATTAAAGAGAAGTTGTGCATACTCACGACTTTAAGAAACATGAAGCAGAGGATCCCACGCACACACGAGTGCATCTCTCCAGTCCATTCACACAATCACTCTGAACGCAGAATGAAATGCTTTATAGACTGACTTCACAATCCACAGCAGAGAGAGAGAGAGGGAGGGAGAGAGAGGGAGGGAGAGCGCACTTAAATTGAAAATTTAAATTGAGAGAGAGAGAGACAGAGAGAGAGGGAGGGGGAGAGAGAGAGAGAGAGAGAGAGGGAGGGGAGAGAGAGAGGAGGGGGAGAGAGAGAGAGAGAGAGAGAGAGAGAGAGAGAGAGAGAGAGAGAGAGGGAGGGAGAGAGAGAGAGAGAGAGAGAGAGAGAGAGAGAGAGAGGGAGAGAGAGGGAGAGAGAGGGAGAGAGAGAGAGAGGGAGAGAGAGAGAGAGAGAGAGAGAGAGAGAGAGAGAGAGAGAGAGGGAGAGAGAGGGAGAGAGAGGGAGAGAGAGAGGGAGAGAGAGAGAGAGAGGGAGAGGGAGAGAGAGAGAGAGAGGGAGGAGGGGAATAAAGAAAAAATACAGAGAGGGAGACAGAAGACGGGAGAGATACAGAGAAATAGAGATGCAAAAAGAAAATAAGGATTTCGTGGATTAAAGTTCCATCAACTTCAAGAGAAAATCTAAAACGAAAGGGATCATATTTACATTTAGCAGACGCTTTTATCCAAAGTGACTTACAAAGAGTTCGAGGAGCAATAAGCGATATGTCATAAAAGAGCAGGTGCTAATATAAAGTTACTAGTTTCAACAAAAGCTAGAACAATACCTGTTGAGAGAAGAGAGAGGGTTCGTGTACAAAACTTTGTTTTGTTGAAGAAGAAAAAAGATATTTGGAAGAACATTTTCTGGAGCACCATTGACTAGTCGAACACAACTTTTTTAGAATTTCAGTTTCTAACATTCTTCCATTTACATTTAGGCATTTTGGCAGATGCTTTTATCCAAAGCATTATCCTATACATTTATACATAGGTATCTGCAATCCCTGGGATCCAATTCCTTCCAACTATTCCTTCAATAGACACACAAAAATAAGACATTTTGATGAACAATGGTGACAAATCGACACTACACCCCATTGACTTCATTGTATGGACACAAAACCATTAAGACATTTCTCTGTTCCACTAAAGAAAGAGTCATATTCAGGTTTTGATCAACATGGGCTGAAGAAATGATGACATAGGGGAATAGGAATGGGTCACCAAAGAGATCTAATGAGCAGACTTTAACTCCTAAAGCAAACTTTAAAATCAATGATTTGCACCAGATTCAATGACTGTGAAATATTGACAATAATAGTGTTAAATGTGTTTAATGGAGTGCGGCGGTCTTACCTCTCCCGTGTCAAACATGCACAAATAAACCTTTGTAATTTAGTTTCTTAATTACAAACACAGTATTAACTGAACCAATCAACTTTATTCCATTTAACAGGTTTGCAATTTGTAAACATTTCTCTGATTGCATAGAGGAACAAATGCGTCAGCGACATTCAAGAATTATTCACAATTGCCTAAAAGCCCTTAAAATCACTTTAAAAGCCATTTATTTAAAACACAATCTGACTTCTCGAAAAGTACAAGACCTTTTATAAAAATATTTCAAATTGCACGTATCTTCAGATGTCTTATAAATATATAAACAGATCTTCATTGGAGCAGCAGGTATAGCTTTGTCACCGAGAATATTAGAAACGAACCCCGACCCTGAATACGAATGTGTCCTGCTTTCAAAGTGGTTAAAAAAACGAAGAATAAAGTGGAATTCAGTTCATTTAAATCCACAGTGAACGGTCGCGGTGTTTGATGCGCTTCCAGGAAAAAACCTGCATAACAGTTAATGCTTAAAACATGACACATCAGACAGAGTAACTAACATCGCAAGGCCATTTCATCAGCTAGAAAACATGACATCGGTGCTATATTGTATTGTAAAAATATACCATGCACAAAAGGGGTACGACGTCCGTGCCATTTCATCAGAATCGACAAAAAAATAGACGTTGCGGTATTGCAAAGTTATTGTACATGTACGGATTAAACAAATGATGTATGCACTGTGTGCAATAAATGTCATGTGTGTAATAATAGTGTTTCAATCGCTCACTTCATTGCTGTGCAATTTGACCTTGTCAATGAAGGCTACACATAAAAAAAAACATGAGTAAAAACGATTATACTAGTACAGAATGCTTATTGCTTTATACGGACCAGTTTTCATTTTTTATTCTGTTGTTTCTTTTAAACAACGCTTTAAAATCTAGCTTATACTCAATAGTGTTTCCGTGTACGGAGGTAACCTTAAAGATTACACTGCCATATATGATACTTAAATACATGTAGTGTGATGTGTTAGTGTCGATTTTAAAACTTGAAATGATTGTCTCACAATCCGTATTACTGATAAAAGTAATAGTTCATGTTGAGATACACGTTGTCGAAAACCTTTCAGTATTTAAAAAAATCAAAAGACATAACATAACTATTCAAAAATACTATACTATACTAAACCATAAATCTCAATGGAAGGAGAAAGACTTGGCACACAGAAACAGGTTTGAGATAAATAAGGATAAAACCGACAAACGGATCACAAACAACGTCATGGGAAGTCACTTCCATCATAGATGATTGGCTTCTCGATGGTCAGGTGGTAGTTGACCTTCTTGGACAGAAATCTGGGAAAACAAAACACATCGACTCACAATGTGATACAAGGTAATTTTTTATTGTATTTTTCCCGCCTTATAATGAGGGAGAGGGAATTTAAGCTTTTTATCTCATTGAGGTTTTTTCTTTCATTAAACATCAGCAGTATATCCTATTAGTGTAAAAGGCTGATATTTCTGGATGGAACGGAAATGAACACAGGCTCCCCGTAGTGTATAAATACCAGCTGTGTGCGAATGTACCTGGAGAAAGAGTTATCAAATATGAGCACGTAGACTCCGGGGATACGGACTTTCAGTTGGCCCCGTATGGTCTCTTTGTGCGAGTTACAGCGTGTCAGTGGAATCAGGACCTGAAGCAAAGAAAAACCCCAGAAAGACAAAAACGAATGGATTAAGAGCCAGGGTTATCTCACATCACAACAACAGTGTTTGTGACACCTGCGTCACCATGTGTTCATGCGGGTTAAAGCGATGAAGCTAGCTATCAGTAATACAGTATGTGTAACCTTAGCCTGCTCGACAGGTGCGTCGAGCGTCTCTCTGTACACCACAGTAAAAGAGATGCTCTTGGGTTCGGAGGAGAAGACCCAGCTGATGATGGGGCCGCCATCGCCGGTTGTGATTGGAATGGCGCTATAACAACTTGACTTGACAAACAGCTCACGGGAACCGTCACCAAATTGAGAAATCTCATCTATATCCAAAGGCACAGACGATCTACAGAAAGAAAAGAACAGAATCAACAACAGCAATAAGAGGAAGTGCTGGATGGAGTGTGTGTTCTGAGGGAATATACTAACGTGAGTTCTCCTGACTTAAGAAGGTTGATTTCTGAATCCTGTACACCAGAGATCTCCTGCTCTTCAGGGTTTATCTCATCGGGGATGCTGTTGTAAAAAACAAACATCCTGAATTGATAAAAAGTCTTTACGAAAACCTCGAGCGATGCACTTTAACTAAATGTCACAATGCTTTGTGGTTGCTATGGCATTCTAATCCTTAATATAATCCAATTTTCGCCTATTTATCATTTATAGAAACGACAGCAGTGCTTATGCACACAGCACAAACAGTTTGGGACGAGTTAAAGCAAAGTTTAATATTTACCGTTATGTTTGTTTGTTTTTTTAAATCAATGGTTTGGCCACTGTGTGATGTCTTGAATGGAGGTACTATAAATAAACCAACATATAATCTTAAACAAATTGCACACCTCATTAAAGAATTTTAGTCTCTTTAATGACTCGGACCATAATTCATTCAGGAAAAAACAAACACGCACACACATAGAATAAAACAATAAACAATCTCTCATCATCGATTCTCTCTCCATTCCTGGCAAATGTGTTTAATTACTGAAGCCTCGCTCACGCCCAGTGAAAACAAACAAGCTGCTGTGGAATGACACACAAGGCGGATGATCAATTTAGAGAGACAAATGTTAGGAAATGTATGCAAGACGGCAAGAAACGCATAAATTGACAGTCATCGGGCCTCCTGCGGCCCATCTCACCCCCTCCGGGACTTCCTGCAGCGTCTGACACTTATTTTCTAGAAGCATCAGAGACCAGCTGATACTGACTTAAGTAACGTGATATCGCTGCTGCAAACGGAGCATTTAGAGAGAAACTGTGCACATGGGATTGGTTTTAGTTTTGCTCTTTTCTTCACGTTTATAAATGAAAAAATTACTGTAAAGTTTAATCTGATTTACCTTCATTCCTTACCATATTTTGTGGTTGAAAACTATATAAATAAATATTGTATTTACTGCCTAAGGAATAAAAACAGATTACTGCCTACTTTACACAATGGCAAAGCTTTGGCAACTCCAATGAGCCCTTTAATTTACAAAAAGACCTCAAAACTGTCTAAATTGTTGGGAAAACGCTACAACTTTTAATAAAAACTCATATGAATCAGATCAGGTTCTGAGTTACGGATCCATATGCACATGTTATGTATTCAGTCCAATAACAGCGGTAATGATGTGTTTTTTATTCTTACAGGTCGCCGGTTTGTCCCCCGTCATCCTCGTGTGACCCGGTGGTGGTGCGCGAGTCGCTGTCATAAACCTCGTTCACTTCCTCCTCTGTTATGATGTCAAACACCCCATCATCATGTTTCTCAGTAGGATCCATCACTGGATCAAAGGACACGAGAAGTTATCAATCTTACTATGAGATCAACCAATAACACCGCGTCTACTCCGGACGCGACAGGCACGATGCGACATGACAACCTGCTGGTTCTTAATTCATCTTAATGTCTTTTGTCGTATCGCATCGCGTTGGTCGTGTCCGGCGTAGACACGGTGTGAGACGGGTTTGAAAAACAATGGGTCTAAGTATTATTATTCAATGCTTTCCTGTAGCTCAGTGGTAAGAGCATTTTGTTAACAACGCAAGGTTGTGGGTTGGATCCCAGGGGATTGCAGATACCTATGTAAAATTAGGACGTCTGCCAAATGCATAAATGTAAATGTAATGCTAAAGTAGCATATTGCTGTCATGATACCTGATACTTTTCTCTATATTAATAAGTTGATGAGTACATTTATTATTTTTGGAGATTTAAATAAGACTCATCGAGAAACATCACCTCGTGCCACAATGCACTGGTGACATTCACCTGTCAAATACAATTTATACCATGAACTGCTCTTTACTAAACAGCAATCCCAAATGTTTGTATCACATCCTTCAGGTGCAAATGAGCTCTGAGCAGAATAATACTGTATTTCAGAGTTTGACAGTTCTCCCTGTCAAATGTACTTTGAATGAAAAATCTCTCAAACTCACAAAAAGATATTTATACAAAATCAAAAAGAGTACTATACACAGAGAGAGATTTTGAATGCTTTTTAAAGGGAACGTTTTGTTATGCGAGGTTGCACATTTTTACCTGTAACTCTTGGTGTGGGTATGTAGGGTGGCGCTAGTTGGCTGGCAGTGTTCTCATGAGATGATGTGTCATTTTCTGATTGGCTGTTGAGTTCGGTTCTCGTGAATCGCTCCACCACGGTGTCATGCTGCGTGTAACAGTCGCGACAGCAACGTTCCTTCTTTCCATTCTTTGTCATGACGAAATTGTTGCTGCAGTAGTAACAGAATATACGGCCACAGAGCCTGCAGGAAAACAGACAACATGATGATAAACGTAAAGGCGTTTACAAACGGTCAAAACATTCCTAATAAAGAAACAGTCAAAACAAAAATACGATCAAACGATGCACTGCTCAGCAATGGATTATAATATGTCCATGTATGCATGAAAATGAAATAGTGTAAATAGTCAAAACAAAGAGGACTACACTACTAAAATGAATGTCAATGTAATTTGCAGAAGTTCATCTAATATCAGCAGTCTCCCGGTGAGCACAGCAAGGTGGCAAGGAACCAAAACTCCAATGATGAATAAATGGAGAAAAAAACCGGGAGAGCCAGTTCTCCTCTGACACAGAGAAATCATTTTAAATGTTTGTTTCCTTTTGTCACATGAGTCCAATTTAAATATGATTCCAGTGAAGTCCATGAGTCCCTTGGTCTCTCAAGGTTTTTCTAAGTGTATTTATATACAAAAATCCATTACCTGCAGTGATGGCGACGGAGCCACCATGTAAACTGACCCTGGCAATCCAGACATCGCGTGGTTTCTTTATCCACCAGCCACCATTGCTCCTCTGCTCTCAACTTCTGCTCAAACTCCAGCGCATCTGACTTCTGCCACAGAGCATCTTTATCCCTATGAAACAAACGGCTGCTTGCTTAAAACACGTTGCCGTGATGCTGGAGCGTATGGCGTTGCTAAGGGTAGTTGCTAGGGTAAAGATAAGTGATTATTAAATAAGTAAGATTATAAATGTGACTATTTCTTGTGTTTTAACCTCTGCCTGGTGAAGGAAATATGTCTGATCGCTTAGAAAACTAAGAGCACACAGTTCCCATACAAGCTGCACAATTTAAGGACTCAAAGAAAGAGAAAAAGACAAAGTTTCTCTATGGATCTAAATTGAATGCACTCTTGGGGACACCTTCAATGGCTCAATTATTTCCTTTTCATTTCATAGCGGGGAGAAATTATTCAGTCATATCGCATCGGCCGCTGTTGGGTCGTATGAATACATATATTCCACAACGAGCGGCATTTTCCTCCGACAAGCTGTTTGGCGTGTGCTTTTCAGAATACACTTCTTTGGTGGCATCTTAATTGTTTCGCCTCTGTCTATATGGGTTTGCGATTCAGAGAAAAATAATAAAAGTGAAGTTACCATTTTGAATAAAAGTAAATCCCACAACAAAGCCTTGAGGAATGTGAAATAAAGCCAAGCTTTTATCTCTTTGTGTTTGTGTCAGACTCTCAGAGAAGTTTCGCTTAACTCTTTTCGTCTCTGGAGTGTGATGTCAGGATTTTTGTTGTTAAGCGACTAGCGCAATATGGCATGCAAGATCAAAGTGGTGAGAGAAATGGACTCTTATGCACGCTCACGTCCACATTGTGTGTCGGGGAGCCTACTTACAGTTGGCGCCGTGCTGGAAACCATTTATTCCAATGCTGATAAAGCTGTCGAAATTATTCAGGGGAATTTATTTTTAGACGCGTTAAAAGTCACGATGTGAAATAGCCGACGCTGCATTCAGTACAAAAGAAAAGAGGTTAAAATGTTTAATTTACGATGGCGAATATATGGTATTACTTTCTGATATACTTAAACATTACGAAACACAATATTACAGAATGCAGAGTGCTATGGTAACATCCTTTCATCATTTCATTTAATATCGACAATATTCACAATTTTCACTTTTAAATTTAGTCTGTCATATATTCCTTTGCATATTGATTTGTTTAAATAACGTTTCGATCACACACCTTCCTTGACCTGCGGTTTCAAATGCACACTCCGTGACTCCACGCAAGCTTCAGGGTAAATCCTTCTCTCACTATTTCGCTGCTGTGATTTTGCCATACCGTTCAAGTTTTTTTTTCCAGAAGAATATGGAGTTTTCCATCAGGGACATTGTGATGAGGAGAGCATTGCTCTTCATACCGTCCTCATGTTTGCATTGATGGAGAACGATGTCGTGTTTCGCCTTCCTGCTTAGATGCTAAACTCATCTGCGTCTGTCTGCGATCTTAACAGGAATTGCTTCTGTTGTAATATTACACACTTATAAATCACTTCAGATGTAAATGCAAGTGAAACGCTTGACAAAAGAAGGCTTGCGCAACAAAAAAATAACGTTCAGCTGCTCTGCAATCGTTATGTTGTACATATTAAAACTGAAACTTCAGACTTTTTGATATTTTGAAGAACTTTGGTAACCAACAACATTGGACATTGACTTTCATCGTATGGACAGAAAAGCTTTCTTTTGAGTCACCAGGGTACATAAATGATGACAAGAGTTTTTCTTTGGGGTGAACTATGGGTGACCGATTGAGATCAAGCCTACACGTGACGTACCGAATAAGCTCAATGAGTCTCTCCTCTAGGTTATTCTTGGTTTGGCACAAATCATCCAACTCAGCCACCATTCTGATCTCCTGGTTCTGAGTCTCGGTCAACACCTGATCCAACTTCCGCTTCATCTCCTCCTTTTCACACCTTACGTCACCAAGAGCCTCTTCAGCGCTGATAGACAGAGAATGAGGAATTAATACGAATGCATTAACATGCAACCCCAACCAATAATGAGTAAAACCGAATCACTTCCAGGTTCCCACGAGGAAGCTCCATTTGGAAATCCATTAGTGATACGCTGGCATGATGTAAAAAACAATGACAATCTGTCATTAACACCGGCTTTATCCCTGCACATCCATTACCTGTCCTGCATATACCCTTTTGCATGTGCGCATGTTTTTTAATGCTCACCTTTTCACACTTTCCTGGAGTTTCCGCGTCTCAGCCTCACGCTCGCAGATCAAAGCCTCGCAATTAATGATGTGCGAATCCTTCTCCTCTATCAAACGGGAGTATTCTGTATTCACTACCTGAAAGTAGAAATGAACAAACCAACAAATAAACGGGTCGTTCCTCATTTATTACACAATCGATCACATTTATAGATGCACCTGGTTAAAGCACTACTTACAGTATATCTGCGTGCCTAGGTAAATGGCATATTACAAGGAGACATCTGAGAAAATGAAAGTGTGCGTAGACCTTTCTAAAGTGACCTTTTCAAATGTGACACAATTACGGTGCACCCGTCCTTCTGTAAATCGATTTATGTTTATTTCCTGTAACATTTGTTTAAAAAGCACCGTCTCCTCACTCCTAAAGCAAGTGCTTGACACCGGTCAATTACAGTCACATCTGTATTCATATCTGCATGTTAACATGGTCGGATTAAAACTTCAAAGCCAAACGTCGTGGTGAAACGCTCTTGCTATGATTTAAATTTAAATTCAATCCCTCACGGATCTCAACAGGAAAGTCACTGACTCATTTTCTTTTGAAATTACATCGTCATGCATCATTTGTTTTACTTTACGAGTCAATGTCATCCATTTTAAACTCGCTATGATGTATTAAACGGGCTGTTTTGTAGTAATAATGTTTCTGTATTGTCGATGACTTCACTACAGTTATTGCACTATTTTCTGTATATTTCATTTGTCATTAGTTCCGTTACAGGTCTGTGAGTGGTGCTATATGATATTCATCAAATGATGTAGACGCTTTCAACGCCATTTTTAAATTGATATGAAATGACTAGGGCGGTCATGTTGAACCTGGCACAGATTGATTCTGCCACACCAGAAATGAAGAGTCAGAGATGCCACCGACTGAGATTGTCCTCAAAAAACATTTTGGTATTTTTCATTTTACCCACAAAATACGGAAATGAATGGCTGCGGATCTTACACCACATGACGCCACACTGCAATAAAATGATTTCTTACTTAGTGTTTTTATGTTATGATTTCTGAACGCTCAATATGAGTAGTTCACTTCAAGGGGGCTTATTTTATGATATGTTTTTTTATTTTAAACATTAGTTCACTTAATTCTTTCAGAAAACAAGACTTAATGGCCCGGTGTGACAGAAAAGGCCCAGCCGAAGCCAGTACTATGCCTAACACCGTGTCTACACCGGAAGACAACAGAACGCATCGGAACCCATTATAATTTTACATTTTATCCACACTGGATGCGGCGCAACGCGACAAACTCATTAGAACAAGCTGTACAGGGTGTAGACACGGTGTTAGTTAAATAAGGATATTTAAGCTGCTTTTATTAAATTGCCTTAGTTAAAAACATTACTGGTGTTCATCTTAAGATGTTAAACAATGGCACTAACCTATTTTAAGAAACGTCAGTGCAATTTATTTTCAGTTCAGACAGCTCAAACACTAATTTTAGACAGGATCTAGTCTTAGGCCTTGTCTATGAAACTGTGCAAATGTCTTTGGGTAATTTGGATTCTCAAAGAAATGTATCTTCATATAAGAACTGGAAAACAAGACAAATGACCAAGTCAGTATTTATTTTTCAGCTTAGCCCCTTCTCAGTTATATTAATAAGATGTTTTTATATTTACTGGGATGTTTTTATTTGTTATTAGATAGCAGTACTATCGAAGTAGCAACTTAAAGGAATAGTTCACCCAAAAATGGTCTCCATTGACTTGACAACAGTCAGTTTTATTCCTACAATGGAAAGTCAATCTGGACCCTTATTTGGGTGAACTGTTCCTATTCCCAATAATTCTGTACTATGGTATATACATTATAAAAAACCATTGTATTACATTCACATTTATACATTTGGCAGATGTCCGAAAATTTACATTACATTTATCAGTAGGCGTGCTCACTAAGGATTGTACTCTCGGATACCATCACCATACCGTGGTACATCTACAGTACAGTTTCCCGAAGGAAGATAGTGTAAATATGTAATTAATCTCCCCTCGTGTAAAGAATTGCATGTAAGCGCGATATAACAAAGAGCGTTCATGTTTTGCAACTTGAAAGAACAGTATCCGGGAGAATGATCACGGTGGCACTTGTACTCTAACTGATAAATATCTGCAGGAAATAGTGTGCACTGTTTCTAATTCTAGGTTTAATGAAAGTGAAATTATTCATCACTGTCTGGCAATTAACCTTAATCTCCTTCAGTTCCCTCAGAGTGAGTCTTAAATGAGCGAGAACAAAAGGAGCAGCCATAGATCACACATCCACTGCCTAATAAAACACTGCTAAAGAGATGGATACTACTGATGAGCACAGTGATATACAGCATGAACAGATGATAATGTTCATATCATTGACAAGAAGCCAATTAAAATGAAAATGGATGATATTGCATTCAATCCTCATTCACGCAATTCACATGGCTCAACATGAGCCTAATTGTGGCATTGCAATGTCTTTGAAACATGTACGGACCTCTAATTCTGATGCTTTGGCCTCCAGCTCCGATGTCTTCTCCATTTGCATGTTAAATTGAGTTTTCAAACCCTCAAGCTCTTCATTAAGATGCTAGATTAAAACAGGAAATAGATATAAAAAATACATGCAATAGACAGACGTTTCTATTTTGTTGTTTACGAAAACTACAATAATTAAAACATTTCTGTTAATTGAAATCAATCAAATATAAGCCTGAATATTATTTTAAAATTTATATTTATTTACAAATTGTATTTTAACAACTGAAATCAATTTAAGCTCTGGCACTTAAATGATGAACTGGAAATTAAACTAAAACTGAAATAAATATTTAATATTTTTCTATCGTAGGTCTGCTATAAGAAAATATTGTTATCGTTTCATCGCCCATCCCTTAATTTAGTTAACAAATTAATTAATTAATTAAATGAAATAATTTAAGCTGTGGCACTGAAATGATTAACTAGAAACAAAAACTGAAATAAATATTGTAAATGTATCTACCGTTATTGAAAAGTGTACCATCAATAAATATCGTTGGTGTTTCATCAACTAGCTCTAGGACCAAATATCTTTTATAATATATTGGTACTTTTATTTCAACAATAAATTAAATGAAACAAGTTTCAGCTGTGGTACTATAATTCTGAACAGAAAACACAAACTAAACCTGAAATAAAATACATTTAAAATATTACAAAAATCATTATAATGAAATGACCAAAGCATTTAACAAAATACAGAAAAATGTTACCTAAATTAACATAATGTAATTCAAAATATTATTAATCTACAATAAAATGAAAAAACTAAAATAAAGGAAATTGTAAATGACAAAGCTATAGACTAGATGAATTTGTAGTGATTTAAGTGATCGATTTCAAGATCATTTTATTTTTACCTTTAACTGATTCTTGTAGGCCATTCCCTCTGTGCTCATCTGAAATTTCACCGTTGCGATCTCCTCTCGCGCTGCGTTCCGTTCACCCTCGGTTTTGTCCAGCACCTCTTTAAATGCCATCACATTGTCCGCAAGTTGTTCCGCCTCCTGGAGCTCCTCTTGCAAACTAGCGTTTTCATGTCGAAGAGCCACCAAGCTGGCATTTAGTCGGTCCGTTTCTTTCTCACCCTGCTCTTGTAGTTCTTCTATCCGAGCAGCTTCGGCCGCCCACCGTTCCCTTGCTTCCTCCCTCTCTGCCGTCAGCTGGCAAATCGTCATTCCCAACTCGGCCATTTCCGTGTTGGCCCGATGGAGACTTTCCCTCGTCTCTGTATTCTCCAGGACCAATCTTTCATTCTGTGCTTTGAGCTCTACCAGCTCCTCTTGGACAGATGTGAGTTGGGAAGCTAACCGAGAACGTGAAGACGTCTCTTGATCCAGTTGCGATGTTACGGCCTCGACCCGTTCACTAGCCTGCAGAAGTTCGTTCACATGCAGTCGGTTCTGCTCTTCGGTCTGCCTCTTCAGTTGCTCTGTCAAGGTTCGAAGTTCTGCACAGGATGCTTCGGTCACTTCCAGTCTTGGTTGTATTTTATCCCTGTCCTCCACAGCGCTGTGAAGTTTAGCCCTAAGATAAGACACCTCCTCCTGAAGTCGGGTTACCTCTATAACACTCGATCCTAGCTGATTCTCCAAAAGATTCACCTTGGAAGTTATCTCTTGGGTTTCTTTGGCCTGAAATCTGCTTTGTTCAAGTTGGGCCTTCTCTGCAACCTTCGTCTGCGCTTTTAGACTCTTGATCATCTCTGTTTGTTTAACAAACGCCCTCTCTGTCTTATTCTTCTCCGTTTCCAACTCTCTCTTCTGTTCTTCAAGATCCTCCACCTTCACTTGAAGCTCCTCACACAGCTTCTCCCTTTCCTCCAGTTGGGAATCTCTCTCTTTCACTTGTACCGTCAAATGTTCTTCGTTGCGTCTTGCAGACCCGAGACTCTTCTCAAGATCTGAGATCTGGCCGTTGATGTTACGTATCTCCTCCTGCATGGCTGTGAGAGATCCTTTGAGACTCGCCTGAACCTCCACGAGGTCCTTGTTCTCCTTCTCCAGCGTGCGGACGGCGCTGTCCGATTCCTTCAGCTGCATGTTAGCCTTATGCAGACATTTATCCAGACTCTTGTTCTCGTTTCTCATCCGCTGCTCTCGTTCATCCACGTTAACTTTGGCATCATCGATCTGTGCTTGCAACTGCTTCTCAGAGGCTTTCAATTCAGCCAGCTCGTTTTCTATTTGACATTTGTTCTCCATCAACTCTTTTGTGGTCTCCTCATTCTTGTTCGCCGTCTGGAGGAGCTTGGAATGTTGCTCCTCAAGCTCAGCACATCTATCTTGGTAGTGTTCAATCTTTTTGGTTTGGTTTTTGAGGTTAGCTTCCATTTGGCTTACTGTCTCATCTAAACTCTGGTTCTTGGTTTTAAGCTTCTCTGATTCTGTTTCCAGTAACTGGAATTTCTTGGAACTGGAGATAAGATCAGCTTCTTTAGTCTTTAGCTGTGACTGCAGGGTTTGTAACTGAAAACTCATCTTCTCAAGGTCTTCTTTATCCTCCTGCATTTCCTTCTTGTTCTTCTTGCTCTGCTTTTCCATTCTTTCCATGGCATTTTGGACTTCCTGCAATTGCATTTGCAGGTCGCCTGTCTCTTTCTCTCGCATTGCTAGTTGGTTTATGGCATTACGCTGCTCTCCTGCCTTTGTCTGCATTTCCTCCACTAAAGTGTCTAATCTGCCCACTGTTTCTTTAAGTGCTTCATCCTTAATTCTGATATCCTCAGCCAGACGTTCTGCCTGCCTCCTCCTCTCTTCTCCCTCCGCCAGAGCTTCCATTCGTAACTTTTCTGCCTCCTTCAATTCATTTAACAGTTGATGAATCTTCTGGGCAGAGGTGAAGTCACTGGCCACTCTCTGTCCTTTCTCATCCAGCACTCCGTCTAGCTTAGCCATCAGTTCTTCATTTTTCCTCTCCGCCACCGCCAGGGTGTCTTGGAGGTCTTTATGGGAAGCCTCTCTGATGCTCTCTCGTCCCCTCAGGACCTCCAGCTCGTGGGACAAGTTGCGTTCTCTCTCGGCTAGCACCTGCAGGTTCTTCTGGAGCTCCTGATGGTTGGCTTGGGCAGCCAGTGAAACGTCTAGCTGCCTTTGGAGTTCCACCACGACCCCGTGGAGCTCGGCAGACTCGCCGCCTAATTGTCGGATCCGTTCGAGCAGCTCTCTTTGCTTTAGTTCCGACTGATCCAGCTCCAGCTGGAGTTCCTCTACAGCGCTGATGGAAGACTCATTTAGTATGCTGGAGTTTTGCATAGACGTGTCTGTTAGAGGGCCAGGTCCAAAGTCTGGACTACCGGGGAACTCATGGGCCTGTTAAAATGTTGGTGAGAGAGACAGAGAGAAAAAATTGACAGAGGGGATTTAAACATGAGACAAACACTGCCATCTGCTGGATCTAAACTTGTTGCAAGTGTTTGTGGTTCAGAAAGTTAAATGGTATTGTAAATTTTATTTATGCGCTGCTTACAAAACAAATGTGTATGGAAGGTGCACTGGTACCTGTGAATAGGTGCTAGCCAGACTGTTAATACTGGAACTACGGCTTGGTGGTTTCCACATGTGACTGGGAGAACTGGTCATACCCAGCGTCCTCCTGTGGCACAATTACATTAAAAAAAATGTAAGTTAAACTGTTTAATTATAAAGAACCACATTTTAGGATTGATTTTATACTAATATTTTTTATGTAATTATTTGTATTTATATTCATTTCTTACCGAAAACCATTTCCCGTCTTACCTTGCAAACGTAGGCCATGTCGAGTCAAGGTCTTGACCTCTGGATGCCACATCAAATTGAACATCGTTGAGCTCATAGAGGTAGGTTACGATGTCAACACTAAGATGGGATTTTAGCAACGGGCTCCGGGAATTATACCAGTCGCTACAGAAAAAGACCAGAAAAATATCTGACCTTGGAATTTTCACCAAGTCATGGGAACCGCTTTTAACAGTAATACAAACTATTCATTGATTAAATCAATAAATAATTGGCACTGTGATTTCTAAACACTTCTTTTAATACAAACACTGTATTGTCTTCCTAAAGAATCAGTCCTAAAAAAGAGGAAACTCAAACCAAATACCAAACATCAACATTATAAACAAATGCACCTTGAGTAAATGCCATTATGTTTTTGGAAGGGAACAGGGAAGCTGTTTTAAAGAAGTAAAACGCGACTTGGGAAGCGATCTTTGTATTAGTGTAATAATACAACTCTACTAACTCAATAAAGAAAGAACAGCAGTGTTTTTGCCTTTTATGGTTGAGACTACTGGTGTTGGT
Organism: Barbatula barbatula; assembly: GCF_947034865.1. Lineage (NCBI taxonomy): Eukaryota > Metazoa > Chordata > Actinopteri > Cypriniformes > Nemacheilidae > Barbatula > Barbatula barbatula. The sequence continues at coordinate 2,695,925 of NC_136780.1, read as the reverse complement.
CTTTAAATGTAAATATCTTGTATCTAGTACATGTATCTACACAAATGCATTTGGCAGATGCTTTAACTCGAAGCAGGTATACGTAGGTATGTGTTTTTTCATCAGAATTTATGTCTCATGGGATTCAAACCCATGACCTTTTTGCCACATTCTTTACCAATAGCTTTAGGAACACATTCCAAGTATTGACTAAGGGTTTAAACACATTTTTAGTGTACTGAAGAAAAAACAAGGTGATCACGGGTGTTACCTGGTGACCCTCTGGTTCATGAGGCATTGCTGAAGCGTGTCAGCCAGTCGCTGGTGTACCAGTGAGTAACGGATGAACGCTCTGCCCTTACCCAGAGATGTCTTCAGCTAAAAGTGAGGAAAACACATAGATCAGCAGAGCTTTCTCCATCACTCCACCCTCAAGAATGGGTCAAGTAAGCATCATAGTGTGCATACAAATCACAGTGTATGTGCACTTAAAACGTATGAATGTTGTTGCATTAAATTTACATTAAGTACTTTTGCAGATGCTTTTATCCAAATGAGGAGCATTACAAGCAATTTAGCATAATTTAGATTTAGACAAACGTCAAACTGGGTGGAAACTCTCAGAACTAACTTCACTTTTCTGAGCCATTATGTTTAATAAGCTGGTCATTTGAGGTAGATGTATGAACTCAGTTCATGCAGATGTCCAAGCAGAATTACCACAGGTGACATTTTTCACATTAAATATGGACATACTCTACTTACATCTGACAACAAATCTATGTGGAAAAACATTTTAGTCGTTGCCACCTCTGGATTTTATGTATTTTACATTGTGTCGTCGTGTATGGCTGCTTTGCAAAAGTGTACACTGTGAAAAGCACTGTACAAATAAACATGAATTTAATTTAAATAAAACTTTTGATTTTGTTATATTGCACTATATAATATCTTTCTTTAAAATACATGTTTTTATATTTAGCTATTAACATCAAAAGCACTCAAACATTTTATATGTGATATACAAATGTGTCCAAATCATTTTTTGGCCACTGTAGAAGTGTAGAAGATCCAAATCTGTATACATTTGTTCTGATGAACACAAAGAAAGATATTTGGAAGAATGCTTATAATAACCAGGCCGATTTTGCCACCATTGAAAAACCATATTAGGAAAAAATACAATGGTAGTCAAAAGTGCCGAAGGTGAGTAAATGATGAGAGATTTTTTGGGGTGAAGTATCTCTTTAATGTTGGATATAAATATATGCGTGTGTTTGACGTAGATATGTTTTAAATATAAAAGAAAAAATATTCATTTATCAAATTATATTCTATTGTATATAAACTGCAAAATCACTTTAACAACCAAAATACAAAGGATTTCACGGATGTGATAGACAATCACATAGATAAAATGAAGCCAATTTCTATATCTAGCAATATAGTCGAAGTTGGTTAACGTTTAGAGTTTATCAAACTGGAACTCCACTGCTGAAACTGGCCGCAACGCATCATGAGGAAATTGTCATCTCTGTGGCATTACTCCATAACATTAAGACAATACATCTAACACAATGAGGACAATATCAACTATCCGTCACACGGAAGTGGCATTTTTAAAAGAACATGGCATTTGGGTCCTTCAATCTTGTTTAGCCACACAATGGAACTGAACGATCACACCCTGAAATCTTTTGTGTTTCGGTCAAAAAACTGAACTGTAACCAGCAGATAGGAAGGTCCAGACAAAAGGCTTGTGTGTGTGTGTGTGGGCACATGTCCACTACTACAATAAACAACCCACAACCACAAATGTGTGTAGATATGAAGGAAGCCGACACAAATTACCTCTGAAATAGATTTAACAAAGCGAATTCCATCATTTGCTCCTTTGATTTTGGCCAAACAGTCACTGAAATAATCCCAGTAGTCCTTTTTGGAACCCAAAAATGTTGTTTTTTCCTTCTGGTCAAACTAGACAAAGACAAAAACACAATACTGAGAGAAGACTCAATAAACAAGATTTTTTGGGGGAAAAGCTAATGCCATAAGATCAAGTTCTGTTTTGTATCTCTGACCTGTAGCAGGTACTCCAGTTTGTATGAGAACTTATGCAGGTTAGAGCTGTCATCTGTAATGGGCTCTCCATTCTCCTGGTACTCTTTTGCCAGCTCGGATACGGCATCTATGATAAGAAATATCCACCAAAGGAACGATAACTATATGCGAATAGGCACACTTTGATACTTTATGGAAAGAAGAATCCAATGTTACATTAAATAGTCTATTTCCAGCACATATCTCTCCCAGTTTCAGGGGCTATTGTCTTTTCCACCTGTGATTATTACTCTAGAAACCATTATTTAGGTTTTACACATAACTGCATTTATTTCTGTTTCCTTTTCTCTTATTTTAGTCCTATTTATATTTCAACAACCTCAGGAACTGAAACAACTCTCTGATTTTTTCATCCTCCGTTGAACCCTGAATGCTGAAAAATATGCGACAGGGCCACAGTAGAGACTCTCTTTTTACCTAACAATCAAGTTCTCGGTCTCATCCTTTTTGCTTTCTTCCATTTTGGCAAACAGAAATCCATCCACAGACACACACAGTACCGTATAATTCTCTGATAATCCGTTGAAGCTGGCTCTCTCCGACTGAAGAACCAGCGGCCATGGTCCGACTAGCTTCCTGCCAACCTGGTCAAGAGGTCACTTGTAGTCTGCGGAGCAAAACAATCACACACATTGATAAGTAACACAGACAATAAAATACCCACATTGTTTTTCATTATTATAGAGACGCAGTATATAGATAGAGTGAGATATATAAGCAAAAACGGTCCACGACACATAACAGCATGGACATGGTGCTGACGTTCTTCATAAAGCCTAGACCATTGTTTTTAAAACACACATATAATATGAGAGTTTAATATTTTTAAGTCAAACACTACCAAAGAACTAGTGCCCAATAAAAGCTCAAAACAAGATTGAACTTGACCTGGTGACAGAAATACAAATAAATACTTAAGAATATCAAACATTGTAAAAATAAAGATGTTTATATGGTCGTACAGTAAACACTTATTGATGTAGTGGCCACCACATGCACTGGATTACATAAGAAAACATCAAACATCAGGTGACACCTGCAAACACAAGACAAACCTGTTACACGACCATCTGTCTTCTCAGAAAACCATTTTTACGAACCCAACGAGTTTCTATCCATATATAAATGTACATCATTTAGTTTTCAGGACAGTTTTTGTGCCTGTGATTCGATGGCATTTTACCATTTAACGAAATGTCATTTGTTTTCCGTATTTAAAACTGGATTTTCTCCACAGCTGTCCATAACTAATGATGTCAAATCACAAGCTCTCTTGTGTATACAAATATGAGAGACACAATATACGACTATATTACACCAACAACGAACAGTTTAAAGATGTAGACAAACAAACGTGTTTAAACGAGTGTTACAGTGAAGTCGAATAAATATATCACGACAAAAATAACAAGCAAAACCTGAACTGCGGTCAAACAAATAATATCAAATAACAGCCTGTCGACAGGACGAAGTGTGACAGTAAAAACGAAATAAAAAAAACTTCCAAACTTACGTTGGCACACATTTATTATCTTTGTACGTCTGTAAAACGATGATTAATGTCGTCGAAACAATAAACATTTGACATATTTGAGTTATTATTAAAATCATCCAGGACACTTGTTTACAGGACTACACGACCGTGCTGGTTTACAGTCAGTGACTGACAGTTGTCTCTGCCAACCGCAGGACGCGAACAGAAAGCACCGCCCATAGGTTGGTTGAGAGAAATACGAATCACGTGATCACCGGGACAAACTTCCGTTTTACAGCATAAATAACAAACAATTTAATATAATATAATACAATACAATACAAAAAATACAATATAGTAATGTAATGAAATATAATGTAATATAATGTAGTGTAGGATAATAAATATAATATAATATTATATAATGTTATTACATTGCAATTATATTACATTACATCACATTACATTATATTGTAGTTTAATGTAATGTAGGATAATAAATATAATGTAATGTAATGTAATGTAAAGTAGGATAATGTAATATAATGTAAAGTAATATAATTTTAATGTAATGTAATTTAGGATAATAAATGCAATGCAATACAATACAATACATTATAATTTTGAAGAGGTGGTTTTGGGAATTTGTTTCTGAAATTTGAAAAAGAAATGTCAGGCTGGACTCGATTTCGTCCAATTATAAAAATACTACAATACTCCAACCAAAATAAAGTTGGATTTCATGCTGTCTTTAAGGGGTTTTAGCCACTCCTAAAATGGGTGTATAGTGCTTTTATAAAACATACATTAATGTATGTTAAGTGTCAAAATGATGTTCAGGGCCATTAACCAGGCTCACTGTCCTCAGCCCATTCAAGTGGACTATCTGTAACACACCTGTCTATACAAGGAAACATCAAAAATCTACTTTCACTGACGTGCCAACTTTCTATTCCGTTGAGGATTTGATTCCTTTACCAATAAAAAGGAAGTAAAGCAAAACATATAAGAGCTTGCACATAAGTTCCCCAAAGTTATTCTGCCACGCATTCTTCTTTAAAAGCTATAGTCAGCTCCTTATTTGAAACATTTCTCGTAAGCCTTTGATTTTATAATCAGCTTACAGTCCAACTAACAGCAATCCAGGTAAGAACAAACATTTACTTTTTAGCATCTAACATTTGAAAAGGTTGCGAAACTTGAAGTGATTGATTTAACTTTTCTCTTTTCCCCTAAAACCAAACATAGCTCATGCATTAATGGTCGTCACACATCATCACAGAAAACCTGAGCTGGTTTGAATTTGCTATATCATGACTGAAAAGAATACTAGTAGTCCTGGTTATGAATATGACACTGATTATCCAGACGAGATCTGCCATAAAGAAGATGTGCTGAAGGTGGGATCCATTCTCATACCCGTCTTTTTCACAGTAGTGGTTGTGTTGAGTTGTATCGGTAACATTCTGGTTCTCATCGTCCTGGCGCTTTACGAGAGCCTCAGATCCCTCACCAACGTCCTCATTCTCAACTTAGCTCTGTCAGATCTGCTCTTCACTTTTGGACTTCCGTTCTGGGCCTCATACTACATCTGGGGTTGGACGTTTGGAGACGTCGGCTGCAAAGCCGTGAAGTTTGTGTTCTACGCTGGATTTTATAGCAGCGTGTTGTTCTTAACTCTAATGACCGTTCAGCGTTATATGGCAGTGGTCCATCCTCTCTCGGACTGGGAGAGATGCAGAGGATTTTCAATCGCTTCCATCATCATCGTATGGATGCTGAGTGGAGGAACGGCGCTGCTTGTAACACTTCGAAGTAAAGTTATTCAAGAACCACCTACAAACACATATTGTGAATACGACAGTAATGAAATAAAACTTGCCATCATTTATCTTCAAAATGCTTTTTTCTTCATAGCATTTCTCATCATGGGCTTTTGCTATACTAGAATGCTTCAAACCATAACCAAAGCACGAACAAATAAGAGACACAAGACCGTTAGACTTATACTTTGCATCTCATTGGTGTTTTTTATCGGTTGGGCTCCGTACAACATTGTTATGTTCCTCAGATCATTGACGGATCTTCGTTTTTCCCAGTTCACAATATGTCATGTGAGCATTAACCTCGAGTATGCGTTTTTTGCTTGCAGACTGTTGGCTTTCTCACACTGTTGTCTGAATCCTGTGTTTTACGTGTTTGTTGGCGTGAAGTTCAGGAATCATTTAAAAATGATTCTGCAGAGACTTTTTCAACCAAAAAAAAACTTGGATTTCAGTCCAGGCAGATCGGCAAAAATTCATTCTCTGGGTTCAATGTACTAACACAAAACTCAAGCACTGTTACAGAATGTGATGAATCGACTGCGAGTGTTAGAAAATAATGTACAGAATAGATCGTTTATTTCGCACAATTCTGAGAAAAACATCCCATGTTTAACAAGTTTTTAAATATCCTCAGAACTGTTGTCATATACCGTCTACTTCCTGTTATTGGTTGACTCTTCAGCTGCAAAACCATGAAACAGATCTAAAGATAAAAACAAGAATATATATCAGAATATTTATTCCATTACAACACAACCTTTTCATGACCAGAATGCTTAACACTTGATAAGCAGATGACATTTGTATTTAATAAAATTACTTTTGGTGTTCTTGGTTTTCCTGTTTGTGGAATGAATCATTTTTACAGCATTCAAAATGAAAGTTTCAACACAAATAAGAAAATACACGTCCAATGTTTTCAGTAATATTCTGTGAATTTGTCAGCAAATGTTATTTTTGTCAGCAAGATGGACATACAGTACCTTGATGGGAACATTGGCCTTAATGAAGCATGGACTGTGACATTCATACAGACAAAGAATAGCTGCGTGTATAATTGATTATTCTCACCAAAGAGAAAATCTAAATATGTATCAAACATGAAACACAAAGCATTATTTGGGATTTTTCAGCCTTTAATGTCCAAAATTTGAATTACAATTTTTTTTTAAATCGCGTTTGTTGAAACAACAGACGTACAGTCAAAAGACGTGAAATTACAGAAAAAGACTGCAAATCTACAAGAAGACCAGGGGGGGTATGCAAACTTTTATTTGACAGAATATTTGGCGCCCCTGCTGCAGAATCCGCTTCTTTGGATAAACCGGTTATACATTTTGTGACGTCATGAATTGCCGTGAGACACTCTCATTGTTGCAAGACCAGAAGTCTTTGATGTTTGCATTTAATAATGACTTTGGGTTTTCAAAAGAAACTTCCATGATCTTTTTGGTGGAATAAATCATTCTTACACCATTACAATGGAGTATATTTAAACACTCTATAAATGTATGTCCACAGTATTAACACAAATAAATAATCAAAATAATCAATCACAAAAACACCAACAGTCTTTTTTATCCATACCTACCTTATTGAGCTTCACTGCCCCGAAATGACACTGTAACACTGAAAAACTCAGTTACCGACCACAACTGTCTGCAAAACCACAAATGTCTGCAAACAAATATAGAAATGAGAGACAATGAGTGGCAAAGGTTTACAAATGTTTAAATCATATTTAACCAACAAGTAACATCCAACAACAGTTTAACATTAAACTCTAACACCGAAATATCGCATATCCAAACCAAATGACTGTTTGGTTAAAATGCTTGAGGATTGAATGAATGACTTTTCTTAATATTAAAGAACCGAGACCACTGGGGTCTTTTGCGTAGCGGAAAGCATACAGGAGACTCAATTCAACGTCTCCATTCACTTTCTGTCTTATCTCGATTCTGTCCCGGAGAACGGAGAATGCTGTTTTGTTGAACGAATTATTGTTGTAATTACAAATTTCTGTGAAGGAGAAACAGCTGTTGGTCTCATGGAGATCACAAAGCCACTTGAGCTTCCTCTGTGCGTGTGAAATGAAAAGATGAAGACGCTGAGGTTGAGGTTAGACGATGCATGTCACCGACTTTCCATCATAAACACTCAGTCATCGCTGACACAGACGTGCTGTTTAAAGAATAAAACACGTAGATTGGGTTTGGCTGCCCTTGAAGGTAAAAATCTATAAAACCAATTATTCAATTGCACTGACATTGTTTGTGATATTTTGTATTTAAAAAGTTAAGTGATTAACAAAACTTCCCTGTTTTTCCCTTTGGTAACATCTTCAGGATGTCATCTAGAATCTGATCTCGTCTGAGTGAAGCGATTCAAACACCATGACTGATGAAAATGCATCTGGTGCTTATGAATATGACACTGATTATCCAGACGAGATCTGCGATAAAGAAGATGTGCTGAAGGTGGGATCCATTCTCATACCCGTCTTTTTCACACTAGTGGTTGTGTTGAGTTGTATCGGTAACATTCTGGTTCTCATCGTCCTGGCGCTTTACGAGAGCCTCAGATCCCTCACCAACGTCCTCATTCTCAACTTAGCTCTCTCAGATCTGCTCTTCACTTTTGGACTTCCGTTCTGGGCCTCATACTACATCTGGGGTTGGACGTTTGGAGACGTCGGCTGCAAAGCCGTGAAGTTTGTGTTCTACGCTGGATTTTATAGCAGCGTGTTGTTCTTAACTCTAATGACCGTTCAGCGTTATATGGCAGTGGTCCATCCTCTCTCGGACTGGGAGAGATGCAGAGGATTTTCAATCGCTCCCATCATCATCGTATGGATGCTGAGCGGAGCCGGCGCGCTGTTAGGGTCACATCGAAGCACAGTTATAAAAGAATCACCTACAAACACATATTGTGAATACGACAGCATTCAAGTGAAGCTTTGCATTGTTTATCTTCAAAACGGCATTTTCTTCATTGCATTTCTCATCATAGGCTTTAGCTATATAAACATGCGTCAGATGATGATCAATCTACAGACCAAAAGGAAACACAAGACCGTAAGACTAATATTCTATATTTCGTCAGTGTTTTTTATCGGTTGGGCTCCGTACAACATTGTTATGTTTCTAAGATCTTTGACTGATCTTGGTTTATACCCGTTTACAGATTGTAACGTAAGCATTAACCTGGAGTATGCGTTTTATGTTTGCAGACTGTTAGCTTTCTCACACTGTTGCATAAACCCGGCGTTTTATATTTTTGTAGATCGTAAGTTTCAGAATCATTCAAGAGAAATGCTGAAAAGAATTATTCGCTAAATCATGCGTGCTTTTCTCATTACTGTACACATGAACCTATCCAGAAATATGAATATGTTTATATATCAAAGGGTTGTATGGTAACTTGTAAGGTGCTGTGTGTATTTTTATGGAGGATCTTTTGACAAAAATGCAATGTAATATACATAACTATGTCTACATTAATATGTTTATAAAGACTTAATGAAGTTTTGGTTTTTTCATCTTAGAATGAGCTATTTCTATCAACATACACTGCGGGTACTCTTGCATGGAATTCGCCATGTTGTTTCTACAGTACCCCCAAACGGACAAAAAGAGCGCGTATCTTAAACGTACACCATGTTCTTCAGAATATCACAGTTTTGTTCAAACACTCTAAAAACAGCAAGGTAGTTTCAAGTTCAGATACTTTCTAGGTTAATTTAACCCAACCTTTAGGTTGAAATAATGGATTTGCTGAAACAGCCCTCAAACAAGCGCAATTCCCACCTACTGTACATTTACTGTAAAACAACCACATTGACTTTAGATGGAATATTCAAGCTATGCTTTTATGCTACAGCGGAAAATGCAAGTGTGCTCATTTTGAAACTGAGGAAAGTGAGATTTTCGTTCATGTGATCAATGTCTTTCTATGTGGTCTCTGTGGACGGATGCATGACATCACTGACCTACATAAACAGGAAAACAGATGTTAAAACCAATTTACATTTCAGGTAACAAAGTATGCAACGTTTTGAATAAAAATAATATTATAAACCCAGTTACAGAGAGTTGTGGAAGTACTAACTGGCAACTAGAATGTGTCATAAGTCCCTTCATTGTGAAAGTGACGCTTTCATTTCAGTTTATTTGTATGTGCGTATTAGGAAAAGAGGAATGCATGATGCATTAATAATACAAAACAGACACACCTCATTCTTAAAGGTGTGCCAAGAGTTTTATCTCTGGAAAAAGACCAAATTCAGTTTATGATATTTAATCAACATGTTTAATCATTTAACAACCTAATAGCTAAATTAGTTACATTTAAGGAATTTAAAGAATAAATACACAATAATGTATATTATACTTTTTCTAGATTTTATTTGTTAACATACATTACTCAGCATTAAACAATACTTAATACTTATTAATCTTTAAACTACTGCAACATTAAACCAATGTAAAGTTGTATTAATTGAGCACAATGACGTGCTATTTCATTGTATTACCTAAAGTATATTGAGTGTTTTACCTAACATTGACAAAAAGACTGATAAAAGCTCGAATGGCTCATGCATTAATAATAAAACCTGTAAAAATGTATTCATTAAAAAAGGAGACGTCGGTTGCAAAGCCGTAAAGTTTGTGTTCTACGCTGGATGGCAGCATGTTGTTCTTAATTCTAATGACCGTTCAGCGAAACATGGCAGTGGTTCATCCTCTGTCTGACCGGGAGAGATGCAGAGGCTGTTCAATAGCTCCCATCATCACCTTATGGATGCTGAGCGCAGCTACTGCACAGCCAGGCTTTTTTCATAGGCTGGACTCCACATAACATGCTCATGAGAACTCTAATGGAATATTATTTAATTACAGCAAACCGTAATATTTCAATTAATCTTGACTACATGTTTTATGAAAGCCGAACGCTGGCTTTCTCACATTGCTGTTTAAATCCAGTGCTTTATGTTCTTGTGGCTGAAAAAATTCTCAATCATTTAAGTGCAATTCGGGAAAAAGTATTATGTTAAAACACAAGAAAGCAAATCCAGGGCTCAGTTAAAAGAAACAAATTAAGCTACTAACCCCAAACAGGAAGGAATTCATTTTGAAGCACTTTTATATGTTTCTAAACAACATTTTTTATTGCCTTTTATCAACTGTACATGCAACAGAGATCATCTTGGATCGGTAATATTTGCAGTGGTCCTCAGAGCTGTCGACTGGATGACTACTACATGTTAAAAGAGCTTGTAAATAAACCATCAGACTTCTTCATCTTCAACCACCGATGTCTTATCAAAAACGTTGTGCTGATGCAAACCCTCATCACACCGCAAAATTGTGTGTAACTTTAGTTTATGCAGCTGAAACCAATTACACGATGTTTTATGACAAAACTGACCATTAATTATACAGACTGGAACAAAAACATACTCAAACACATGTTGTTTACAAGATCAATCCGTTAAGGTACCGTTTCCTATCTAGGATACTTGGTATTCACACAGAGTGTTATATCATCTTTTGGAATCTCTGTATTTTACTGAATAAAGACAGCAGCATCAATAGGGCTACAGACAGTGTTTGTTGAAAGGTGGATTTCCACAAAACAAAAACAAAGTAAACAGATAAACTAACAAATCCTAAAACTTCATCGGGTAAGGCAAAGAAATGACAAAGGTAGTAGCAGCATTAAACATTCTGCTCATATTTATTATAAATAGAAAGCTTTCATTATTTGTATAGATTTCAAATGATTGGATTAGATTACATGGATTCTCCTGATGAAGTAGACATGTTCAAGTCTACGTTACAGACAGGCTCCCCTCGGACGGAAATCTGTGATTTAAGTTGCATTAACAGCACGGCTAGCAAACGACGAAACATGTCAATATCATGTCACCCCACGACATAAAAAATACAATTGTATTTTGTTTAAAGTAAATTACGCCTATTTAACAGACACGCTTTTTTTTGCACGACACATTTTTTTTATTCTCCTCATCAAATTGCATACGGATAGTTGTAGGGAATTAATATTATTTGAATGGTTAATGTTTAAATGAAAAGTACACATAGTAACTCAAATAGCACTCTAATATATAAATACTTTACACTTCAGATAACATTGCTACTTTTAAGGTGACATCATGCTTAATGTATTAAAGTAAGAAGAACTGGAGAGAAAAATATGTCTAGTTGTAACAAAATACACTTTGTAGATTGAGTCTTCAATTTTTTTATATTCAAAATATAACTTCTGTTGTTTTTCTATTTGGGTGACCTACAACCAGATATAATCTTGAGAGGTTCCAACTTCATGAGGGAAAAAGCATGTCATCTTTTTTAACACAGCAGGATGGGTCCAGGCTTGTCAAGACTGCAAAAAAGCTGTTTATGTTGGGGTGACATGAGACATCTTCGCAGCTTTGAAGCTGAATCTGTTCGAGCTTCAAAAAAAGGAAAGAAAATATGTTCTCTGCATTCTTGAACAATAATTACAAAACTAAGGAGAAACGTCCAGCCACTTGATCGCTGGCATAAATGAGTGCAAAACTAGGATTTGCCATAAATCTACACAAATGCAACCAACCAGCATATTCACATTCCTTAAGTTTAGCACTTCACAGGAACGAAACAATTCTTCAAGTATTGGATCCGACTTCACAGTCACCACAACAGAGGTGCCCCCCATGTGACAGTAGATCATTGGTTTAATCCATTTCTGGTTATTCGTCCTACGTTTGAGGAGAAAGGAGCTGAATCCATCAGATCTGTCCCATCTGTGAGGAGATGCTCTTCATTTCTCTTGTTGTGTAAACATCCAGTTTGCAGAACCCTATCTGCAATGAAAAAGGAATTGAAATCACAAAATGACTATGTAACAAGCATTAAAACAACACTTCGCGTGATGTCAATGGCCCCATGTAACCACAGATTTCACTTTTAATCAAACCAAACCGTGATTTAGGGAAGTGAAATAGATTAGCAGAATTGGTGGGAGAGAGATAGCAGCGACTTGAATGACTGCCTGTCTGAATGTACTGAAATCAAAGAGCGATCCACTAAGAAATAAAAACAAATGTCATCACACCCACAGACCTGGCAAGCAGATCCACCACACCAGAATCATCCAGCTATGTACAGCATATCTTTCAGATTTGTTTTTTCGTTTTCTGTGTGGGCTGATTAACGGACATGTCAGCGTCCCCTTGTGTCAGTTCCATTATGTACAGATCGTCTTCTCAATAAATAATACACTCAAAAATGTTTGAACACAGAAAATAAATGTGCTTTAAGCTTATTAGTCAATGTGTTTATATATTTCATACATTTTCATGAAAGCCACCCCGTGCTGCTCCACCACAATTCATCCAAATTCAAATGTATTAGGATTCCTTCACCATCACTTCTTTGTATTGTTGGGCTATACTGTGTAATGAGGCTTATGTGTTTTCCACAGGTCAGTAAAGAAGCTGAGATTTTGAAGTCAGACTCACCTGCTCTTTACTGTGTCGGGTTCTCCAGCTCAATCATACTGTGTGCGCTTCCATTCTCTGTGAAGGCCAAGAGGGGAACCTTCCTCTTCCCTTCCTCCATGTTTTCCATCTCCTCCCCGTCTCCATCTTGACGAGACAGTTTGGTCGCCATGGGAACCTCTATGACCTCCTCAAAGGCCTCTTTCTCTGGCGCAATACCATTTTCTCTAAGCTGGGCAGACAGAACTGTACTGTGGAGAGAAAAGTGCTACATTTATACATTTTGCATCCTTTATTTTGTGATATAACAGTTCTAATCATATGTCTAATTATAAAACTAAAGAAAAATATCTAATAATTACTAAACGATTTAGGGGGAAGACTGTGGACAAAAAAAACAAGCAATTGAGCTGGAAAACAATGGCAAACGACCAGCAGAGGGCAGTAAAGATACAGATCCTTTAAACATTTTTTCTACATTGCATGAAGTCCAAAGTCTATTTTAGTAGCCAACAGCATACGCATAATTGTGTTAAGCACAAAATAATGAGCACAAACACTTTTTTGTTACTAATGACACCATAAAACCACCAGCTGTGATGTTGGGGAGTGAACCAAGAATCATAAAATGGTAAATGTTTAAACTATTTAAACTAAAGTTGTGTCGTAGCATGTGCATTGACCAATGGGCCACTACTCTTGACTTGTTTATGACGATGACTGATCCGGAAACAGAATCATTTAATTGGACTGACCTGTGACCTGCAGTGGGCAGTATGGGTGTGATGAAGCTGGGGCCTGTGTGTCCATTACTGTCATTGCGATCTGTCTCAGGAGTCTGGGGTATGGACACACTCACTGAGGGGCTACCCGACATTGAACTTGCTAAAAAAAGAGAATTAGAGGAAATGAATGCTGTCTGAATATTTTAAATACATCTAGAATTCATTCACAAATAAATTAAATCTACACCATTTCTCAAAAGACAATTCCTTTAAAGGTCCAAAGTGTAAAATGCAATATAATATACATCACTATGTCTTCAGATGTGTATAAAGACCTCACATAAGTGAGCATTATGTTTGTATTATCTTAGAATGAGCTATTTCGATCTACATTCACCGTGGGACCCCTTGCAAGGAATTCATCATGTTGTTTCTACAGTAGCCCTAAACGGACAAATTGCTCTACAGAACGCGTTTTGTAAATATGTTATCTCATTCGGCAAAAAAAATTAAACCTGACGGCATCTTAGTCCTGTGTCAGTTCAAAATCAGCTGCTCAATTTCAAAAAGCAGAACTCACTTGAATCCTGTCCTCCCTGCTGGCTGACGTCACCGTTTCTCTGAGGGGTTGTCTTCTTCAGGACAAATGAAAATGTGTTGGTGAGACAAACAAGCATCTTTATTAAAAGAACATTATTTCCAAGTATCAAATCTCACCTGATCAGATCGCCGTGTGCGTTTCATGATTTCCTCAAGGCGCTGTGACACACATGTCACAAACATCAACTAATACAGCAGCTTTCACAAAAATGATCTTTAATCAAAATGTATAATCCGAATGAACTGAAAAACCTTCTTTCTCTCGAGTCTCTCTGCCTCCTCTTTTTGAAAGTGCTTCTCTCTCTCCAGACGCAAGCGCTCAGTCTCCTCTCTCTGCCGAACCTCCTCCTCTTCTTTCTGTTTAATAAGAGAGATAGCCCCGTCCACGTTCTAGACTCATCATAATCATAATTATTATAAAACCGCTCTTTTAGTTGTTAATCTATATGCCGACGGACCTGGCTGTTGAGCCAAAGCTTAACTTTGACAATAGAAAAGTTTTTACTTCTTGTAAGGAATTACAAGAATAATACAGCATCAACTTTGTGTAAACATGACTTGGATAAGTGTGTGTTTTCGTGAATGAGATAAGTGCAGCGTATGTATGTGTAATGTTTTGTTTGTGTACCTGTTTCTGCAGGCGTTCAGCTTCCTCTCTCTCTTTTTGAGCCCTCTCCTCCTCTAAACGCTTCTCCTCCTCCTCCCGTCTCCTCCTCTCCTCTGCCTGCCGCTGCTCCTCCTCCTCTCTCTTCGCTCTCTCTTCTGCCTTCCTGCGGGCCATCTCCTCCCTGCTGCGCCTACACATACACACACACACACACACACACGTATGAGTACAGGACTAGAAGAGCGGCAACTCCTAGACTCTTAAAATATGCAACTAACAAAACAAAACGCCTCATTATCTCTAATTGCTAACAGCAGTGCTTGTGAAAACCTGTCCCACACCTTTCAGCCTCTTCCTGTTGTCTCCTTTCTTCCTCTTCTCGTTCTCTCTGCTCTCTGGCCTGCCGACGTTTCTCAGCCAGCAGGCGAGATGCCTCCTCTGGATCTGTGGTGCCTGCATAGGGTCGTACTGATGGAGGACTTCTGGCACTTTCTAAAAGGATTTATATAGGTTATTTTGGTTCAATCATGCTGACGAATTTATGACGTGCAGTATTACTCACCTGCGGAAGGTTCAGGTTTGGTCGCAGGAGTTTCTGGTTTAGTTTTGGGAGGGTCAGCCCTTGTCAACGTGTCCCCTTTTTTGCCCCCCTCTCCCTCTGGACTGACTCTCGGGCTCTCCGGTGTCACCCTGTTTGGCCTGAGGTTTCCCAGCGATAAGGAGGGGTTGCTAGCAGACAGATGCATTGATGCTGTTGGGGGTGGAGACCTGGACTTTTTAGGGTTAGGAGACTTTTGAGATGGTTTAGAAGTGGTGCTCCTGAAATGCAGACAAATAAAAACAACAGATGAGTAAAAAGTAGTTCAGAAACCTGCATGTTTATCTTTCCCCTAAGAAACTAAAATAATTACTGAAAACATACAGTTGACAGCAAGAATCATTCATTGAGGACTTATATTTCAGTCTGTCTCTCTCAAAAAGATTCACATCGCTTTTTACGTACCGGAATATTCACTGATGCTATTATTGATGTAAGGAGTTTTTTTGAAGTTGGGTATATTGTTACATAAAGACAAAGATTTGATGTCACATGAAACATGTCATTTATTCAATTTAATGTGTACAGAAGGTCTGTATATGTATACCTGTTGGGTGATGGATTGCTGCGGTTCCCGCCGGGTGAAGGAGCTCTCTTGGGCGTGAAGAGGCTCAGAGAGGTTGTGGGATATGACAAGTTACTCCATGACTTTCTGACGTTGTCCTTATCCTTTCTGTCGACCTGCATACAGAGATACAAGATAAGATATTGTAGGTAGAGACGTCATCTTACATTACCAGAGTATCGTTCCTCATCAATCACAATTATATTCAGAAACACAATGACAACACATGCAGACAGATGTCACATCAGACTTTTAGCAGAGGTTATATCCGAAGCAATTTACTCAAAAATACCTCAACCTTTAAAGTCTGGGTGAAGAGATTTCTGAGAACAGTTTCTAAACACATAATAGATGTTGGAAATGTATTGCTGAAACACATTACAAAGACACAGAAGTACGTAGTACTGAATTGTGGAGTTAAATCGTTTTTCACTCATTCTCTGTTTAGGATTTTTTGGGCGTGGCTAAAACGGGGGATCGATGACGCAATGGAGCGTCTGAGCATGAGCTCCCCTATCACTAGAGCGCCTAGCATCAGTAACGCTTTCAGGCTCTCTCACGCTATCACTCTGCCAAGCTAAACAAATCTCACACACCAAATAACAAGCAAACGGTAACGCAGACACAAATGGATGGATGGGAATAACACAGACGGAAGGAGGATCACTTTCCTTGGATTTTAACTGATGTAGATCACTCAGGGTCTGTTAAGGTCTAGCACGACATAAGCAGTAGGTTGGGTACAGCTGACAGCTGTAGTGTTGGCACCAGATTGGTGGAGGTTATTGGTTTAAGGCGTAAGTCCATAATGACATAAGCACCTCGGAACATCACATATAAACAACGGACTTTGCGTGTGTGGCCACAGGTTTGACTATACTTGGGAGGCCCAAATGTCAAAGTAAAGAAATTTAAAGTAATTAAATGCATAAATCCGGCTGTAAGAAAAATCCATAAAAGGAAGGAAGAAGACGGGAACCGGCAAACATAAAACAACTTTTAATAAATAAATGTAAACTTAAATAGACAGCCGGCAGCCCCCTCACGGTCGACTGCCGGCGACACACACAAACCATAACTCAAAGCCAGGCCTGGTCCTCTCTCACTGACGGTCCGGTCAACTCAACGTGCACACAAGCACAACCACACAAATACATTCGTACATGATACATTAACAAAACCGATTATTTGGACATATATGTAATGTTTTACCTGGATTATCTGGGTGGTCCTTCTGCGAGTGTCTAAAGCAACATTTGCTCTGGTTGGTTTCTCAAAATTAAGGCTTGTTCTGATTGGTCGCTCGGTGCTGCGTGACTGGAGGGACTTGAAGGACGTTGCGCTCATTGGGTGACAGGAGGCTGAGCGAGGACAAATGGGGGTCACTGTACACCAGTCAAGTTTAACCAACCGACCAAGAAGTATTGCATCAATTATTCAATTTGGAAATAAGCAGCGATAGGAAGGGAGGGAGGTGTTGAAAAGGGTTAAAAGGTGAAAATGAGTAACATAAAAAATTTGGAAGGAGAAGAGAAAGAAAGAAAGTGTATTAGTGTCAAAGAACTAGTAAGAAATCTGGCAACTTCATCACTGAAGTGAGAACAAGCTACAACAAAGGCTATGTTTCAAATTTTATTTGAAACATAGCCTTACTGTATAAACGTTTAGGGCTGTATTGTCCTAAAGAATTTGAGTGTGCAATAAAAAATATCTTCAAGTTTGCAACTTTAAATTTACGCGCGCTCACAGGCTCCCAGTTTTTTTGCACCAGAAATACATTCATAGTCATTTTCAAGTTCAATACCTCAGTGCATTTACAGTACAGTAAAAGCATATCATCTAATAATAACCAACAGAATAACCCATCAGAAAACCCATAGTACCCATTGAAAAGAAACAGACAAGCCAGTTTCAGAGATTAGTTAGATTTGCATGCACACATACGGTTCACACATTTTTGTCAGATTAAGTGGGCAGTAACCAGGCAAAGCTTTAACAGTGGTTTCAAAGAGCTCTTTCTAAAATAAATGTTTTCTTTTATTACAGAGGCTTTGCCGAAACAAGCTTACACAGTTCAACATGTACAACCTTCTGTTCCTGCTCTTTCTCTGAACATTTGTTCATAAAGAAAACATCTGAACGTGTAATTCTTTCCGATACGGTTTCAAAATTACGTTTTGGTAAACTACAGTCAAGCTAACCTTCTGAAAAGGTAGTCTCAACTGTTTTGGTACTAACAGAAGACATATTTTTAATGTTTAG
The DNA here is from genome assembly GCF_947034865.1 of Barbatula barbatula. NCBI lineage: Eukaryota > Metazoa > Chordata > Actinopteri > Cypriniformes > Nemacheilidae > Barbatula > Barbatula barbatula. The sequence goes on along the minus strand of NC_136780.1, from coordinate 2,677,661 downwards.
TCACAGACACAACTTCAGAATGCTTTCCTATGTAGAAAACTTTAATGAAAGCTCAAATATAATATAAGCTATAGATTTATTTCACTCAAAATAAAGTGTGTATTAATGCACTGTGTGATACCTGCATCACCAGACAAAGACATGGCGCTACGACTCCTGGCCAGATACGAGTGTGTTGGTGTCTGAAGTCGATTGACCATCGAATTCTCCCATGGGGTCAGAGGCAAGCGACGTAAACCTGAACACAGACAAACGCGCACACACACACACACACACATTAGTCTCTTTTATATTAATAATGTCACTAATAAGATTTGAAAATATCCAAAGAAAGAGTAAAAATAAGACATCACATGCATCTTTCCACAGCATGTTCATCACAAACATCATCTGACATATATTCTAGCTGTTTATCAAAATTTGCCAAGATTAGTAATGTTAACTAGTCAAAGAAAAGCAGGGTTAGTTAACAGCATTAGTTAAAGACAACCTGACAACATGCATAAATCCCATTATAAATTCTATAATGTGACATATTTCCAATAGAAAAAACATCACGAAACACTAGTATTCATTGTCTTCGACACCAACTTTGTTGTCTTTAACAAAAATCATTTCCACATGCGGTAGAAAAAAACATGCAAGAACTAAACATGATGTTAAAATGGTCAAATAACAGCACAGCCGCCAATATGAATCAGGCAGCATGCACTCATCATTTCCCCACTAATGAAAATGCAAATATGCTAAATATATTTTCAAAGGCCAGTTCATACCAAGAACAATAACTATTTAAAATTTGGTGAATCTTTTATAATAACGGCATACAGAAGGGATATTCTTCACTTTCAGGGGGATCCCTTACAAAGAGTTTGTTTTTTAACAATAAAACATTGACATTCACATGTTTTTGTGGATCTTTATTGTTCTAGGTGTCTGAACAGGCCTTAAAGGAAAAGTTCACATCAAAATCTAAATTTTTAAATCAATATTTTTTCTAAATATTAAAAAATAAGTCCATTTTGATTTTGAGGTCAACTTTTCCTTTAAACCCCCACACATTGCAATAGCACAGACTATAACATGCCATACTTTAAATGCTCGAACAGATCATGTGACTTAAAGATATATGTAGTCAGGGCTCAAGATCTGGGAGACGTTTCAGTTCATTGAGCGTATAAGCTAGTGTCACTTATCTAACTTCTACCGCTAGGTGCAGCTAACTAATGCCACATAGATGAAGACCAGTTTTTCCCTTCAAACCTTTGTATCTGATGCTGATTTTAATGTAATGCTCTATGTGTAACTTCGTCACAGTCTGGAGCCCTGTGTGGCAACCACTAGAGGAGCTTAAGAAAGTTTCCTTAAATTCTTAAAAGTCCACCTGCTGATTTGTCCTGAGGGATCTTCACTCTGGAGATTTGGGATTTAGACAGGGTTTTTTTTAACAAGCAAGAAGATGACAGAGACGTCTGCTTCTGTAAGGCTTGGACCAACAACACAACAACACACACGTTACAAAACGTCACAGTCTGAAGTAGTTTATGGATAGGCTGATCTTGACTGCTAATCTTTATTGAATTATGTAAGTGAATTTTAACGCAATATCAAAAATCTGTCTGGGAGCAAGAGGCAACATATAATTGTGTGAGCAAACTTTGACCCAACCACACAAAAAGAGTTTGAAAGTGCGTTTGTGTTTACCTCTATCTGCTGAATTCAGCAGCGTTGCTGAAGAGGAGGAGAGACGTTTGGAAATGACTGGGTCCATGTGTTTGGACAGATTCATGGTGGATACTGACCTTCTCTCCGCATCTACAAACACAAATACATTATTCAGCTCTGTATATCCAAAGAGAAGTGTTAGAGAGCATGGAATCGGGGAAACTCTTCTACTTTGTAATCATGTAGCCGTTAAAGGAGTGGTTGCTTATTTTTAGGTTAGTTTGGAGGAAAGTCTTCACATCGAATACTATTGCGTGACGAAACTTATCTGCTTAAAGATCAACATCTGCTTAACATCTGTGTGTCCCAGAACAGGTAGATACAATGACGTCCTAAAGCTCCAAAGACATACGTGATGTCTAACATCCCCAACAGCTACTATATTGTTATTTTAAAGGTGCCATATCTTGCAAAACAATGTTTTTGTTACTTGTTTTTAAATGCAAATTTAATGTACGTGAGTATTTAAACATTTAACACAATCTGTGAGTTTAGACAGCCATAGCAGATGTATATAAAGTAGTTTTAAAGATACAAAAAGTAAGGTTTAAGGCTGGCTCCTCTAAAATATAAAGCATAACCACACCCCATTTTTTACTAATACATGAGTTCTGAAAACAAATACTACATCTACAAGTCTTTCATCTAACATACTATTGGTTAAGTGATTCCATGTTTCCAAGTCTCCATTCATAACAGAAACGTGAAAACTGTTACAAGCTACGGACTGATGCTACGAGCTCTAGCTAAAGCTGTTAGTCTGCTCCTCTGCACTGAGCATCATATTCACATTTAGAGCGAAACTGCTGCTGACGCTCCACACTAAAAACACCATGATAGTGTTCCAGCCCAGATAGATCCAACGGTAAGAGAGCAGATATATCAAAACCTGATATTAAGAGAGTAAGAGAGAGCAGAAGAATCACACACAGAGAGAGAGAGAGAGAGAGAGAGAGAGAGAGAGAGAGACAGAGAGAAAGAGAGAGAAGTATTGATGGAGGAGAATGGAAAGGGGATGAGCAGTGAGCATGTGGATGATTCAGCAAACACAAGCAGAGAATAAACAGATATGCTGCAGTGCAAACACATCATTAAAAGACATTTACAAGGCCGCTCCCCCCACATGACTAATTCATACTGATCCAACATTCTGAAAATAAACTCAACATGTCTGATGGACCAGTACTACATTTTATTCTTGTTTATTGTGAATATCTGAGCAGACAAAAAAACTGATAATGATATATATGTATATATATATATATTCACAAATTGATTTTCACTGTATGTGTGTATTGAGATTTGTGGGAGTGTTTACCGCTATTGTGTGAGGTGCTTGCCGGGAGTGTTCCGCCCCAGCTCCAGCGGTTTGATTTCGGCCTGACTCTCTGACTCTTCTCCATGGTCCTCCTGATAACAGCTTCATACCGTACCTAAAACACACACGTGTACTAGACCGATCAGATAGTTTAAAAGGTCAAACAGGACAATATATGACGCCTACATGTGTGTAGAGCACCACAATTTCATTAATTTCAAATGTCTACAAAGGTGAATTTTCACATTCACAACAAACAACGATCAGTTTCCAAAGCGAATAAACCACAGCTAAAGTGTCCAATCGGGATGAAGGACTGTTTCATAACATTATACAAACAGGAACACAGTATAAAGATAAATATGGGGTCAACATAAAAAGGTAATGGTGTGCTCACCTGCTCCTCCTCTAGTCTCTGTCGACGTTTTTCCTCCACAGCGACCCGTCTCCTCTCCTCTCTTAGCCGCTGCTCCTCCAGCTTCTTTCTCCGCTCCTCCAACTGTTTCTCGTAAAACTGTCGTGCTCTCTCCTCTCGCTCCAGCCACTTCGAATCTCGTGCAGCTGAACACACAGAAAAAAACATTTAAGGGGTCAAATGCGATTCAATGGAAATTATGACAAATGGAAAGTATGAAAAAAAATTCATTGGAAAACTTTCTAAGGTGTAAATCTATTTTTATTGTTTAGTAGATCGTAGCAAAAGCAACACATGCCATGAGTTGGTTTCCCTGTGAACACATAAACCGATCCAAAATGTACAGGACCTCAAATTCACTGTGAGTCACTTTGCATAAAAGCATTTGGTAAATGCATATTGTTCCAGTGCTATGGGAACACATCTCATCCGATTCGAGGACCAGAACTATTGTTTAACAGTCTGTAAACAGGTAATGTCGCATTAAAATAAAATACAGTAATAACCAAATTACTCCTTCAATCTCTCTCTGGATTCTTGCTCTTACATAGAACTGGATGTCATGGTAATGACTTTGCCAACAGTTTACACAACTTCAGCTTGCCACAGCAACCTGCGCCATCAAGCTAGTCATGTGCTCGTGAAACAAATCGGATGAACAGACACAGACAAAGAGCAAAATAGGTAAAAGAAATACAAAAACAGGAAAGCCAAAGAAAGGCAGTGTAAGCCAGTGTTTAACATGGGGAAGGCGGCTTGTTCTGAAAGTGATTAGAGGTCAAAAGCCAAGCGCTAAAAAACTATGCACACCATTTACTCACACCAACAGCCCACAGGAATAACATGATGAATTTAGACAACATGTGATTCATACGAAATAAAAACTGTCATCTTGAACATATGCCATCTCCAACCTGTATGACTTCATATGTGGAACACAACAGGTAAATATCCACAGCCAACAAAGGAAAGATCGCCATGAGGGACCAGATGTTAGATTTTGGACAATGTAATCTCCGATCACAAGTCAGTACCGTATCGAAAGTCAAGCTAAAAAAAAGTTAAGAAAATGAATGTGTTTACCATTCTGTTTGTCCAGCTCCTCCCTTCTCTCACGAGCGAGTCTCTGTCTTTCCTCGTTCTTCAGCATCAGAGGTTCTGCACACACACGCGCTACATGAGCTCTACCTGTACAGGTGAAACGTATGTGTGTGTAAACATGTCAGTGGTTATTCGTGTGTTTTTGACCTGGTCTGGTAACAGTGTGGATCTCTGTGGGACTGCGAACAGTGTAGGTGTTCTGTCCTGAGGCAGATGACTCGGGTCGACTCCATGATGACTTGTCATCTGCTCTGAGGTGGTAGTCAGAGCCTAAATGACAGAAAGACAGCGAGGACACGATTATTCTGAGGAAAATCAGATGACAAAGAGAATATGTAAACTAAAAATGTGCAGCTGTCACTATTGATTATTCTCTGCATATTCTTTTGACAATACAAATGACTCAATGAGCAATAACAAACCAGTTTAAAAGAAATTATTTGTAATAGATAATATCAAAGCTTTTCAAAAGGTAGAAAAATATTGACTCCCAGTTGCCTCCCTGATGCTATACTGCGCATTCATAAAAGATGTTAACAAAGAATGTTCATTTACAAAAGAGAGCACTCTAGTTTAATATTCAATAAATGTGACAATGCTTAAGAGATTCTATATTTACACAGGTGTGAACAAAATGTTATTTGTAATCTCGATGCTGGTATAATCTGAATGTAACCACAATTTCAGTGCTATTTGACACTTCTTATTTGAAACTTACTTGACGTAAGATCTAGGGCTGTGTATTGGCAAGGGCCCCACGATACGATACATATCACGATAGATGGGTCCCGATACAATATATCACAATACATTCGATACGATACAAACGTTCGATTTATTGCAATAATTTGTTTTAAATAAATACAAATTAAGAGTGAGCTAAAAATACATGTTGGTGTGTACAATCTATGGTATTCTGGTATGTTCATCACATTATAGTGATAACTCTGCAGACACAAAAGATTCCATTCAATTTTATTAACAAAGCTATTTATAAGAGGTATTTGTCATCTTGCTTACACAGTGTTACTGAACAGCGAACATATAATGTTTAAAGTGCATATTTAGTCATTAAACATTTAAATGCAAATGCCACAAAAAACATATTTTTTTCAGAATGTTGTTAATAAAAAACAAAGAACATTCAAATCTATTCATAAAACTGAAATTGTCAGTATGACTCTCTTTTATATCCCACTCCACCAGTGCAGTTTTCAGTAACTCCGCAATGTTTATGCCAGTATGGCTCGTCTCATGCATTGCGAGTGTCTGTGGTTATGATGTAATCCTAACATACGATGCATTGCAAGTCAGGGTCACTCGCTCTACCGAGCTAAGGGATTTTTTTTCCTCTTCGTAAATCCCGGGTACTTCTACGTCTGTTATGTGCCTGCGAATCGGAATCACATAACACAGCCAGTGTTCACCATATGCACGAAGCCGGGGTTTTCAACCACAATGTCGCAAATCCTTACAAATAAAATACACCACCGACTCTGTTATTTTCTTTGCACGAGCTAAGATATACGGAAGCTTGTTGGTGATATTATATGAATGAATCTACTTTACGCCATTTGCTTTCTCGCACCCGCTTACTTTTGAGACGTTGTCCGTATGACAGCGAATCACAGCGACATCAACAGGAACGGAAAAAATGAATCATTTTGAATCCATTCAAAACATGACTTATTTAAGGTATCGATACTATAGGTTGGACTATCGATACACTATCGTGAAAAAAATTATCGCAATAGTTAGCTGTATCGATAATTTTGCACAGCCCTAGTAAGATCACACTCCCTCACACACACGCTTTTGAGAAGTGACTGTAAAGGAGATGTTAAATATTCTCCAGACAAACAATGTGTTGTAGCATGGGTAATTTGGAATAGTAACAAATGCTATTGTCAAATCGAACACTGCCAAAAATGCCAGGATATTTCGGCAGACATCTGCACATTTTAAACACTTGATTTTTTCACATTTTAGCATTGTTATAATAACAGCAGATCAATACGACTCATTGGATAAGTATTTATGTCTAGCCCATCGCCACACTGCCACGTGACATCATGTTTGCGCAATGTAGAGACAAAACAGAAATCAACTCAAACGTAGAGATTGTCTGCGATTTTACCCTTGAAAATGAGGATTGAGAGGGTTTGACGTTATAGCAATGGCATGTATTATGATGTCTCCCACAAACACGGGTCTTTTAAAGATCACGTCCCTTAATAGAGATGAGGAGGAGAGGAATAAACATGTGGGCAGATGCTGTGTCTAGACAAGACAGGAATGGATAAAAAAAATTCCAATCCATTTTAATGACCCAAAGACCATTTGAGCAAAAGTCATTGAGACTGGTGTCGGAAAATAATCTTACTCTAACAATACTTTAAATTGTCTAGCGATTATTTGAACAACATTGAATACCAGTGCATGTATATGTGCTTCTGTGGCCTCTAAGGAGAAACGACCATTCTTGCTCTAGATTTCTGCTCTTTTTTCCAGGACAATGTTGCTCTAGATATATCCCTGGATCAAACTCTGCCTGACCCATTTGAACAGGTGCCAAAAACTCTGGATATCACTTTTCTAAGATAAACAATAGGCAATGTTTCAATTGGTTACTGAGCGCAATTTCCGAAATGATAACATGGTAGCATACGGGATGAAGGTTTTTATTGTATTTTTACCAGCCCTTCAAAGAAAAGACACTCACACATAGACCTTTTTATTTCAGTAATACAATCTAACCTGGACTTTTCAGTCCTACACAGAGTTATTAAAACAAAGCGTTCACGTTCATCAATCCCTGAGAGAATGTAAAGGCTTAAAATGGGTCTGTGTGTGTGCTTCGCAGGTTTAGCTCATTATTTGATGGTGAGGGAGCCACAGTCGCATTTAACCCACAAATTGGAAAGCACAAGTATTAAAAGCACAGAGACAAGTTAGATCACATTTATTTAGCTTTGTTCCTCCGCTGAGTCTGCTGGTCAACAAAACATATAACTTTGCCAAAACAAACAGATTGGTGTTTACGCTTGCTTCTGTAAACACCACTACATATCCACATTTCACATCAGGATCAGTGTGCTCACTTCCGGTTTCATCTTTTTTGCATCAAAACATTAAAAAAAGCCAGAGAGGAGTGCTATTATAAAAACAATACTAAAACATTATCTTAACTTCCACACCACAAATGAATTAGCTATTCCTCAACGTTGTCGAATTCTTGTTTTGAAACCTTTTATAACGTTCAAAAGGCAAATATGCTTTGTCAAAAAATCCAAAGCCAGCTGATGTCTTCGCTATCTAAACAAACCACTCGGCCATTGTTGCTATGATCCTATGACATGACACCCGCGGGGCGGGTTTGTGTAAGCACCTGATTTTGCTTTACTGTTGCTCAGTACTAAAGCCACATTGGCAAGACATTTATTTAAAAGCCCAAGGGTACAAATACAAGCAAAGCTCGGAATGCAGTCAACATCAGATAGTCAACGATACAAACATATACAAACAAAGTGTGAAACTAATACCAGCTAAATACAGGTTCTTGTATTAGGAGTTTTGTCAACCAGCAGTTATGGTAACTTTTTGTTAAATATTGGTAAAAATTCAAGTTGTTGGAAATCTTTAAGGATTTTAAGGAGACTGACAGGCCCGGGTCAACATTTCACTGCATAGTAAACACTGGAAGTGTCAATACTCTGCCTGCAATCATTGTTTGTTTTCAACCACAAGAGGGTAAGAAACAATTACGTCATTCCCATGTTTGGGTGAACTACTCAAATTTTCACGCGTTTTTAAACTTTTACTCCATAAGTTTTGCCTCTATATTACCATCTCTGTTTGAAACATATAATTGCAGGTTACAGTACACACTAATGTTTATGTAGCCGTTAAAGCAAAATTGCATAAAATCAGACATTTCCCAATAAATCGTACCAGACAGCGCAAATTGTAAATTTTCTTTTTTATTATGCGTTTATTGTAGAGAATCGTGGTAAGGTAAGGAGTTTTCAACACAGATTTATGAACTTGGACAAAAACTAATTTTGGTTTATTTTGAAATCCAGAAAGTTCACTGCTTTATAATTAACTAAGTATGATCAACTTCCATAGTTTTGATTTCATAAAAATAAAGCACAAAAACTGTAATTGCTAGCGTTTGATTGTTAAACTTGTGATACTTGGAAACAAGCCACTTCAAGCAAACTGTAGTCTTGGGGGGAACTTTTCCTTTTTCTCTCTATTTCGGCACTAAACATACAATGGCACAAGCTCTCAAACTAAGCATGAACCTGCTTAGCTTACTAATCTGCGTCCTGAATGTTGGACTGGGTTACTTTTTAATACCCACACAACCACACTAACAGGAACAGTCCTCATAAGCAAACAACATTCATTTAACTCGACCAGAGTAGCTACACAACAGGCCGAAAACGTGACAATATGCAGTCATTTATTTGCTAACCATACTTGCAAAAATAATATCATTTTTTAAAACACACTCAGATGGGCAATAAGAATGTCGGGCTTCATTCTGGATATTTTTGTAGGGGTTTGATACAGAAGATAATATATATATACATACGAGAGAGAGAAAGAGAGAGAGAGAGAGAGAGAGAAACTCCAAATTAGGATTTCTGCACCACAAATCATATTATCTTAAAAACATGTGCCAAATGTGTTGAATGGGGTAATGTTATGTACAGTAGGATTTCAGAATGTGCATCTCTGCACGATTTGTAGGTTAAAATAGGGAGGAAGCAGATCAGTAACAGTATGCTGCTTTGGATGATGTTAAATCCAATTTCAAGGGCAAATGTGAAATGTCAAAGTTGAGTACTGCGTCAGCGTCGCTCACCCTCAAGATTCCACTTTTGTGTGCAAAACATGCAAAAGTTTAACAAAATCTATGAATATTACCACCCCCTGGAGTAAACACATCTTTAATCCCACAAACATCCATACTGTTAGAAACGCAGCTTCCGTTTGACTTATGGTAAATTCAACATTTAAGCATTTAAGCCACTGATTCGTTCAAATAGATTTTAACAATTCGTACAAACTTCACCCACCAATCTTACCTTGACTTTCACTCATATTTTTGGGGAATCTTGGATTTCACACCTCTTGCCTACATTTCCAAGTACGCGATCCCTCCTCAATGTGCCAATCCACAAACTCACAGTCCACACAAGTTAACATCCATTACAAGATCAGGATAATGTGTTTGCTCTTTCATTGGCAAAGACATTAATGTCTGGTTGTTTCCAACAGGAGAGACTCTTAGCCCACCCCTTTCAATCTGAGTGAGAATGATCAAAAGGATACAGTATTTCCCACAGTCAATCTCTTTACACATAAGATTATAAATCCAAACCGTGTGTGTGATTGTGGTGTGTGTAGTACAGTAGAAATGCAGGCGAAGAAGATTAAACTCGGAATAGAGAGAGATCAGCGATTAAAGTACAACTCTCCACATGGCACCGGGATGTGTGTGCGACTGTGTGTTTCTGCTGGTGTGTATTAGGGCGGAGAGTCTCCGAAATCGGAGCGGCTTAACGGAGGCTAATGCTAAGCTTACGGAGAGAGAGGGCTTTATCCTCAACATCCAGTCCCAGGCAAATCAGAAAGGACACGTCTGAACTCTATATGTTTGTGCAGGGCGTGTATGACAACACTAGCAGTGTTGTTTAAAACCACCAATCAGAGGGCTTTCAGTCAGCAATGACTCATCAAAACAATGGGAAATGAGCAGCGAGCAATTCAGTTTCTCTCAAGTACAGCAGGATGAAAGTAAATACACGAAACGTTATCTGCTTATCAAGACATCTAATCTATTTCACACGAACTCGTTCTGTTTGGACTGATAAATAACACATAATGAGAGACAACAACTTTCCCTAGACCAATGAGCAGCGTTTAGACATTTAGTGCACCGTCTGGATTTACTGCCCTGCCTCCCCGGCAAACCAACAGTGCATGTTAATCCATTGAGTATCCTGGGAATTGTACAAGAAAGAATCTGAGTGCAGAGTTAAGGCACGCTCACATACAGTGCTTTCTTATGTTCAATCGGTGTCATTCTTACATACACGTGTGCTAGGAGGACATGTTAAGGCGTTACAATGTGTCTCGCACAACATTCGACCTTAAGACACCATATCAAGTTCAATATTTTTGCTAAGCAAATTCACATCTTTGAACAAGTACACATACCTCAATCAATACACCCGGGGTGGAACAAGCATATTTACAAATCAATAAAACACTGAACTGGAACTGAAAGGGATGGTTCACTCAAAAATTGAAATGTCGTCATCAAAACCTGTATATAATAGATATTTTGAAAAACGTCCCATTGGTTTTGTGCTCCATACAATAGTCAACAGGGGTCAAAATATACTTTCTTTTGTTCCACAGAAGTCGGTTATACAGTAAACTGACGAAAGAATCTGTGCAAATGCAATTCGTGGAATTAGTACAAGTGAAACAGTTGTGTTTTAAGTTTTTGACTCTCTCCTGCATAGTATTATGTCCCAAATCTGTGCAAAAAAAGTAAAAGTGATAGTGAGACCTTATTTATAAACAACAAGAATTTCTTTGCAAAGCCCCTTTTCAGAAACCAAATATATAATAATGTATAATTATTATCTAACCTTAAAAAACGGTATACTTTACATGCTAATATAACATGCGCACATCCTTTAGCTTTAGTGTAAATGCTTTAGCTTCGGAGCAACAGGAGCGTTCGTATTCATATCCACCTCTGTGTGTTGAGCCACCCAGACATCTAACAGAACTGCTGTACTGTTTGCTTTCCAGTTCTATGTGGTCATGTGACCCACCCACAGTCCTGGCCATCCTGTCCAACTTGTCAGTCATCTGCCATTACAGTAGAGACGATGGGTTGGGTAAAATGGCCACACCCAACAACAAAAGAGAGCAAAGATCCTTTCCTGCTCTAGCAAAGTGGAGCTGAAACACCATATACTCAAAAAATATATTATTTTCAACCCAGCACTGGCTCCAAAAGGGTGTTAGGTTGTTAAACAACATGTTTGGTTGTTTTAACCCATGGTTGGGTCAAATATTAACCTTTTCTGGGTTAATTTGACCCAACTGAGTTTGTCTATTTTTGTTCCAATGCTGGGTTACAAATAAAAATTTGCATAGCATGCAAACAATAGCATGCATTACTGTGTTTCTATAAGATTTGAGTTGTGCATTAAGCTTTTTCAACATATTCAAATATGAATAAATGAGAAAGTTTGTATTATAGGTGTTGTTGGGCACAGTTTCTTTTAGCTTTGATGCTGGTCTTTAAACAGTCTCGTGGAAATATTTCATGCAGTCACGAAGGTACAAGGTCATAAAAACTGCCTGAGTTCAAGATAGTAATGTTACTTAAAATAGATTTTAATGAAGTAGGCCACAGCACATCACATTGCTGTGAGTCTAAACTCGGTCAACTCACTTCATAACAATATCACAAACACAGGTAATGCCATACTTATATGCTCGAAACCAGCTCAGACCAAAAAGACAACAGCAACACACTTCAACAACCAAAGCATGAATAAAATTAACGTTTGCACTTTATTTTACAATACATGTACCTACTTACATTGTACTTACCTAAGAAAGTACTAGGTAGTATATGGTAACTACTTGGTATAAGTTTAAGTTTAGGGGTGGGTTCAGGGTAAGTACAAAGTTATTACCCAGTTATTATATTTACTGTAATACGTACACAGCATACACATTGGAAACAAGACTGTAAAATAAAGTGCTACCAAACGCTAGATCTTTAACAGGCCAAGTATTAGGTTAGTGTCTTAAAACCCCAGAGAGATTTAAATCTCTCTCGCACTTCCTGTTTCTGACCTCCTGCGTACCTCCGCCTCTCCTCGGTCTTTTGCGGCTCAGCTGACCCTCCTCTTCCTCAGCGATGGTGGAGAGGGATGGGATAGCTGACCTGCAGGCCCCCCTCCTCATCCTGAGGGGGGCCGGCATGCTCCCTTCTCCTCTTTTAGTAACCTTTGTGGCTAACAGCTAGCATCCTGCTCATCTCATCACCTGAATGCTCTCAGAGAGAGAGGACAGACGACACAGGAACAGTAAGAGCGACAGACGGAGCTAAAAGACACAGCAGATTGAAAGGAAAGAGATTTGAAGTTTAAAGCTCAGATGTGCCGAGATGAGCCCAAACTCCCTCCAGTCCAGCCAGGCTTTACTGAAGAAGCCAAGCTCCTGTAATCCACAGAAACACACAGTGCACTTCCTCCTTAAGCCTGAAAGAGAGACTGCTGCTCCAGTTGCTGATGCTGTCACTGACTCTCTTAAGGTCTGCCCTACTCTTCCTCTCTCTCTCTCTCTCTCTCACACACACTAGCATGTACGCACACACAGTGCTGACAGGCCTTCATAGAGGAATCCCACATTAAAGACAGTCTGATAAATGCCCACACCCAGTCCTCCAATGCACAGTCAATGAAATAGTCTCTCTCTCTGTCACACACGCATACCTGCACACACAGTCCTTCTTTCCTACTGAAATATTCAGTATGAAACAGCAAGGTGAGTGGCATGCCAGCAAATAAACAGAAACCATGACATCAACGGAACACAGAGAGTGGGGTCGGAGAAATAAGACCCTCAGCACAGAGAATGCGAGCGACACAGCCCCTCCTTTAATGCAAAATGCAGTACTTTACAGAGACAGTCATCTCACCAAAGCCATTTCAAGTTAGTAAGCAAATTCACTCCCACTCACAATACCTCACAAGTGCATAATAAGGTACTTGTACAAAAGCACTTATGCTTCGAAGCATATACACAAAATAATTGTAAAATTATATACTGATGTATTACCCAGGCGGTTTAAAGTTGCAATGTGGAGATTTTAGTGGCATCTATTGGTGAGGTTGCCAATTGCAACCAACAGCTCATTCTACCCCTCCCTTTCAAAGCACTGTCATCACATCTTTTCTTCTTTGCCAAAAAAGATAACGTATTGACGTTTGTCCGTTTAGGGCTACTGTAGAAACAGCATGGCGAATTCCATGTAAGGGGACATGCGGTGTATGACTGATGTCTATATAGCTCGTTTTAAGGAAATAAAAATATAACGCTTCATTATGTGAATTCTTTATATTGCATTTCTTTCGATAGATCCTCCAAAATTACACAGTGTATCTTTAAGATAACCTGATATTTTGCTATTTTTTACATCATCAGCATCCCTGAAGTCAGAGGATGTGAACACGTGTCTTTGTGATCTAAAAGGTGGTCTCAACCATCACTGTCAGAGTGTTTTTGGACAATTCTCTCTGAATGAGAACCACAGGCTTGTAGTTACACCAACAATATGACCTACTGTACACTTTACCAAAAACTATCATCTATACACACAAACACACAATGCTGACACACAATAATGAATGACTCTTATCGGATCCCCACCACCCAATAACACACATAAAAACACTAATTAATAAATAAACAAGAGAAGATTATATCAACCGTAACTCCTTCACTGACTGCAATCCACATACAAATATAAGATCTTTGTTTATGCACAAAGTCCCATACAGTACATCGTTAATTCCATATATAATTTTTACAGTCTAACAACGCGGTCTTTATATGCATTGAATTACTACAGACTGAAATTTGTAATTGTTGTTATCCTCAAAAGGAAAGATCACTGAAAGTGTGTCAGCGTGTAATGCCATGATCTAAATGCTTCATGCCACAGAAATTCTCCACAATCATATTCTAAAGATAACTGAACATACGTTTGTGTGTTTATGAGCAGACTAATATTAATTTGACTCAGTACGTGCAAGAACACACACAAACACACTTGAACGTTGTACCTTCTGTCACACATTTCTAACTTCACAGAAGCAAAATTACAGGAAATCGATCTTTGCCCCTGCAGGACAGGGAATATCAGTTACCTTACACGTTAAACAGTCACGGTAATGTTGTTGTTACCCTTATCTTTTTCCTATTCTATTCACCAAGAACACAAACTAGTCTGGTATAGGCAACAGTTAACAAATGCATTACGTTACGAACTAGTTTCACTATAGCGAAGACAGCATAACCCGACTAACATCTACTGTGGCAGACGTTTAGTCACTATAATTAAGAATAAAACGGTGATATAAGTGGCTAATAAGAAAGGTATGAAGATAAATGTCACCGAATGACAGTGATTCACAAACCTGCGTTTATCTATCAAACAAAACACAAAAAGGCAGGATAACGACGAAGAATTCCGGCTTCACAAGACTATGTATCTACCTGCACAAATAAAACAACACGAACGCAATAGGAACCATTAAACAAATCACGTCAGATAAGCAGGAGCAGCACGGCTGGGAATCGATTCCGAAAAGAATAGATTCCTCGATTCCAAGGCGTCGGGAGTCGATTCCAAAGGTTGGAAACGACTCCATGAATCGACTCCTCTTTAAGAGCCTTCGTAAGCACAAGCCCCCCCCCCCCCCCCCCCCCTTCGCTGGTTTCATCTGTCATATCAGTTACTTTACTTAAATAGTTCTGACTTCAGAAAAAACGTATAGATGAAGTCTATAGATTGGCTTTCCTGTAGCATTGCGTTAACAGATACCTATGTATAAATGTATAGGATAATGCAATGTAAGTCGCTTTGGATAGCGTCTCCCAAATGCATACATTTAAGTCTAGAGCTGTGGAATCGCGATGCTGAAAATATTCTGCATTGATGGATAAAAGCAAAAGGTTTGTTTGCACACAATATACAGATATAATATATAAATCCACACATTTAACAAATCATATTATTGTAAAACCGACCGTCCTCTCTTTCTCTCAACCGATGAGCTCAGTGTGCGCGTGCATGTATAAAGCACAGTCTCGTAACATATGTTAACATATTAACATATTGAACATATTTCTGTTTAAAAATATGAACATATTGAACATATTTCTGTTTAAACATATTAACATATTGAACATATTTCTGTTTAAACATATTAACATATTGAACATATTTCTGTTTAAACATATTAACATATTGAACATATTTCTGTTTAAACATATTAACATATTTAACATGTTAAATATGTTATGTAAGAGATAGTAGACAGCACTATTATAGCACATGTCGGCATTATAGCACTTGCATTATACATTAAATGGGAAAACGAGAAAATGCAGCAAGAATAAAACGTGCGAGTAGACTATATTAGAAAGTAAAGAAAAAAAAGAGTTAGCTCTCTAGAGATTAACACTCACAGTATTCTTTATAAATACTCAGATGTTTAATACCAAATGTAATCTGTAGTAAAACTGGGAATCGATTCTTTCGTTTTCAAAACCAGGAATTGGACTCGGAATCGATGGCGAACACGGACGCGCGCAAAACAGGTGTCTGAGGGAAAACTGCTTCAACGCCATTTAACCGAATCTAAACAAATTGAACACAGTCAAAGTCACATAAACCCACAAAGTAAAAGGGTTGTCATCCTAAAAGACCTCTAAAAATCCGCTGGCAGTCCTTTGGTTCGGCGTTGAGGCTTATTTACCGAATTAATCCCTTTCCCACAGACCGGCTCGAGCTGCCTGTGGTGTGAAGTGTTTTATTCCGTGACAACTTTAACGGATCTGTTTTTCGAGTCATGTTAAATTTGACAGATGGATTTAAGAAGCGTAATAGGGATTTGCACGAACTAAACGCAAAATAAACAAACTCTTACCTTGGCTGAAACTCAGACAGGCGTCGCTTCCATCTCGCTCCGCCATTTCACCGACGTCACATGAGAGGATTAGACAGGACGCGCTTAGTACAAAACTAGGGAGTGCGCGCCTCTAGCGGACAGGTGCAGAATAATAGACGGATGGATGGATGGATAGATAGATAGATAGACAGACAGACAGACAGACAGACAGACAGACAGACAGACAGACAGACAGACAGAGAGAGAGAGACAGAGAGAGAGAGACAGAGAGAGAGAGAGAGACCGAGAGAGAGAGAGAGAGAGAGAGAGAGAGACCGAGACCGAGAGAGAGAGAGAGAGAGAGAGAGAGAGAGACCGACAGAGAGAGAGAGAGAGAGAGAGAGAGAGAGAGAGAGAGAGAGAGGGAGACAGAGAGAGAGAGAGAAAGAGAGAGATAG
Source organism: Barbatula barbatula (assembly GCF_947034865.1). Taxonomy (NCBI): domain Eukaryota; kingdom Metazoa; phylum Chordata; class Actinopteri; order Cypriniformes; family Nemacheilidae; genus Barbatula; species Barbatula barbatula. Next base: position 2,660,921 of record NC_136780.1, on the reverse strand, counting down.
AGAGATAGAGAGAGAGATAGACATAGAGACAGATAGAGAGATAGACATAGAGACAGACAGACAGACAGACAGACAGACAGACAGATAGACAGATAGACAGACAGACAGACGGACGGACGGACGGACGGACGGACAGACAGACAGATAGAAAGATAGGAGGGTTGTTTCCCATGTAATAATATGACATATCCAGAAGATGGCACCAAAACACTTCCAGCATATTAAAGCATGTAATTGGTAGAACCCATTGGCTGTGCTTTTTAGGACTAAATGCTTAAAAATCTCAAAATACATTCTTGGTAAGAGCCTTTAAGGTCACTTAAAAAACGTTGTGCTTTAATTTTTTTTGAGGAGATCTAATCGGATTCTTAGTTGTTGCAAATATTGGGTTGATGCAAATAATTCCTCAACAAAAATAAATCTTACAGTGTTTTGACTTAAGTAAAAGAATGCAAACAGACAGATGGACAGATGGAACCACCATGTTAAAAACAAACAAACGTGCGTATGTTGTGTGCTGAGCCGGATGTTATTCTTAGGAGTCTTAACCCTTAAGCAGAATGTAGGTTAAACACAGGACAGTCTACCATAACTGACCTATATCACACAAAAATGGATTAAATATCCTAACAACAAAATACTTCTAAGAATTTTTTGGGGGTGGTTTTAATATAAAATGTGGTGACTGAAATATCCCTGGATAACCTCAGTCTGCTTTAATCCACCAGCCATCATTCCTTTCTGTTGATCAATCCATCATCCTTGGCTGCTCACATACATCCCACATATAAATTAAGAAGTATTAAGAAGTCTCTCATACTCTTTCTAGAACTGCGCTGGTGTTTTGGGATAGAGCCATCTCATTAGTGGGATTTTCATCATGTTACATAAGCACTGAACATGTTCTAACCCCCCAATCGAATCCCACCCTGCTCCGCTCAGCTGCCATTTATGACACAGCTCTGTATGATGTCACATCAGCAGATGTTTTTGGCATACCTGTTCTTTTTTATGTAGTGCCTTTATGCAGCCTTTATGCAAAGTTGCTTTGCTACTATACTCCACCTGCATGTGCATTGTGCTGAGGAAAAACACTAGAAACCATAGCAGAAATTCTAATGGATTTAACGTTCATAATGGGAATTGCAATGGTTTAAATGGCATCAACAGCTGATGAATGGCATTTGTAAAAAAACATAGGCATGATCCTTGTATTGAATGTATTGAATTGCTCAATTTATTTACTTAACTTTATTATGGAATGCATTCTTTGTAGTGCACTTAATTGTGTAATGCATTCTTTGTAGTGCATTTCAGTACAAACCGTATAAAAACTGAAACAGTCCATATGATTATCAATAATTTCAATGGTAAACATAAACAAAATGAGAGAAAGAGAGAAATAGAGGGAGACAGAGACATAGAGACAGATAGAGAGATAGACATAGAGACAGAGAGAGAGAGAGAGAGAGAGAAGGAGAGAGAGACAGAGAGAGAGAGAGAGAGAGAGAGAGAGAGAGAGAGAGAGAGAGGATAGACATAGAGACAGATAGAGAGATAGACATAGAGACAGATAGAGAGATAGAAATAGAGACAGATAGAGAGATAGACAGACAGACAACATTGGCATGATCCTTCGTAATAATGTATTGAATTGCTCAATTTATTTACTTAACTTTATTATGTAATGCATTCTTTTTAGTGCACTTAATTATGTAATGCATTCTTTGAAGTGCATTTCAGTACAAACCGTATAAAAACTATGAAACAGTCCATATGATTATCAATAATTGCAATGGTAAACATAAACAAAATACCACGGTATAACCCCTTGTTTATATCATTGGACAACGGTTCTTCTTCTGTCCAATGGGCGCGGAGGGAATCCCAGATCACCAATACCTGCGCGATCTGGCGCGCTCTGCGTTAACACGAACGCGCACATTGGCTTGCCAGCCCCCTCCCACGCGCCGACTGTCCTTTAAATGCTCGCGATGTGCTTTAAATAGCAGGTGCTCGAACCCGTCTCCCTTAGACGCGCATCATCAATATCATCCTCATCACCGCCGCAATGTCCACCGCAAGCGCCGAGACGACCGCGCAGCTGCCCCCGGTGGCGGGTCGGGTGTTCTTTCAGCCCGGTGGCGGCTGCGCCGGGTCCGGTCCGCTGCAGCGAGATGAACCGGTGCCGAAGAAGCAAGGCAAAGTGACCGTGAAGTACGACCGCAAGGAGCTGCGCAAGAGACTCATTCTGGAGGAATGGATTATTGAACAGCTGAGCGAACTGTACGACTGCGAGGTAAGACCTTGTAACCTTGAACACCCGGATACCTCAATTTTGATTACATTTCTAAATATTATTGCTGTGGGAAACAATAGAAATGTGAATGGGTTTCATTGGGAATAGCAGTATATGAACCATCCGTTTACCATTAAAACCACTGCAAAATTCCTTTATGTTGTGTGTTTAGTGTCTTCTTTTCTTATGGTTACACTATCGTGTTCTTTTGGTTACCATCGTCCACATTGGTTTCCATTAAAATCAATACAATTGCTATTATAACCATAAAGTCCATTAGAATTTCTCTGAGGGTTTCTGTTGTTTCTTTATAATAATTTTCATTATACGCTAAATCCTGGATTGTGCCTTTACCTTAAATGTATATATTAAAAAACACAATAGCCATAGCAAAAATATCACACACATCAGTATCAGATATACCATTTCTATATCCAGAGGGTCTTTGTTCAGGCCAGGCACATCGGTCATATTTATAAGATTGCGCTTTTAGTGGTCTGAACCTGGCCTCAGGGTCACCATCATACATCTTTAACCTTAAGGTTGATGAATGGTGGTCTCCTTTGTGTGACCTACATTTGGTTTCCCAAACAGGGCTTGGACACGGGCGCCGCGGTTAGGAACCCTTTTCTATCGATCTTCATTTAAAGATGATGTCTTTTTGCTGTTCCGTGAGGCGTTTTATTGCTCTGGCTCTTTTGTTCTGTATCTATCTGTCTCTCCCAGTATTTCTGTTCTGCAGCTGCGTTCGCGTATTTTCTGCTGATGCTGTGTCGACCCTAGAGAGATGAGAACGAGGAAAAACTTGTGCACTTGTGAAGCGGAATAACATGAGCTTATTAAAACGACTTGGTGGGCTTTCTAAATTCTGAACGAACAGATAATTGATATGTGTGTGACGTTAAAGACGTGTTTGAAATTGAAGTCAATGGAAAAAGAACCATGTTGGTATTGCATGTCGTCTTCCATCTAAGTAAATATGAGCGTACGGTGAATGAACCTTTAACACAGTCTCTCTGGACTTGCGTTTTGCCCAATCAGCCTTTACCACCCGAGCATCACATATGTGCCTGGTGATAGGAATCTGATGGACACCGTAGTCAAAGTCATTCTGTATGATGAAAAGCGAGTGAGAGAGAAGCGAGGATTTGCGTTAGAATAGAAGTGTTTTATACACTTTTTCACATCTAACGTCTAAGGCATTTGATGTTTGAGACACTGACTTTCAGACTCTCAGACATTTGGTTTTTATTTAACACCCAGCTAATTTCTACCCCAATGAAATCATGTGCCCAATCATCTTTTGGAATTGAATATGCTCAATTGAAATACTCTTTACAAATCAAGTTTTATAATCTAGGTTAGTCAGATTAACACCAAGTCTTGTAAACCGATGTTTACCCAGGTGTGTTTTAATGACCTGTCACCATTAGACCAGAAAACAGGAGAAAGTCACACGTAGCCAATAAGTGTTGCTAAATTGGCCCTCATCAAGCTGTTAACAATTTATAGCCGGTTAAAGGAATGTTTCACCCAAAACGTTTGTCATGAATTACTCATCCTCTAGTTGTTCCAAACCGGTTTCAATTTCTTTGTTTCGTTGAAGAACGTTAGCAACTGACATTCTACCAAATATCTTTCTTGATGTTGAACAGAACAAAGAAATTCATACAGATTTGGAACAACTTGAGGGTGAGTAATCCATGACAGAAATTTTATATTTGGGTGAACTATCCCTTTAAGGACTTAAATATAAACTGCAAGGTCCTGTATTGGAGCCAGCTGGGACAATAAACGGCAATATGTGAGATAAATACATTTCACTAATGCAATTAAACATTTAATAAAAATCCTTTTAGTGATGAAGATATTGCATTTTGTCCAGTTGAGTTAGAAAAACCAATGCAGCTCTTAACGTTTTGATTTTCTAAATGCAATTCCGTGGTGTTCTCAGTTTTTAGTCCTTACTAATAAATGTGCTTGACAGCATATTTCCCAGGTTTGTGTGGAAGCAGACAGCTGCTGATTGGATTTGCTAACATCACCATTCTGAGACGGGTTTAATGTGAGGTGAAGTTGAGTTTAAGAACGAGTAGGTCAGACTGGGATTATGTGCTTCTGATAGAGTACAACTACATTCTGCATTTTCCAAACTCAAGTATCAATGTAATATTAATTGTGTATCTCTTAACATGTTATGATTAGCTTTGTTATAAAATTATAGGCTGTGAGTCACTAAACTAAACTCTTACCCCCGCCAATAAACTTTAGCGAAACCACAACGTGGATTAGACAAACTTGTCGGTCATGAAGCAGCAGAGTATTTTACCTAAAAGAAAAAAGATGAGAAGTGTGGAACAAACAAGGATGTTTGGAGGTTAATAGGGAACATCACATGACCAAACCGGAAAGCGGTCTTGTTACATCGGCTCTTTTGGAACATGAAATAACGGCAATATCTATAGTTAATTTTTTCTAGCCCAATCTGCTAATCCATCTTTCTGTGTCCATTTTTAGCATTTTATTCTACAAGACTGTCATTTATTTTTCAAATATCAATCTGCATGTATTGTGTACATAATCTCATATTTTGTATCTAAGTAAAACCGCTCTATAGGCAACAAAAGACCTTAGTTTCTGCATGGGACGTTCTGTGAGCAGAGCATTGTGGGAGGAAACATAAAAAAGTAGAAGAGAAGATAATAGAAAGGAGGAGAAAAATAGGTTAGCAGACAATAAAACAAGTCAATTTAATGGCATCAGACTACAAAGAGATTTTTGGCTTTGTGGAGAATTGAATCAATTTTTGCCTCGAGTAAAACAGCATGTCCCCTAATCCACACACAAATAAACCTTGAAGAGACGTGTGTGTGTTGTATTCTTTATGATGTTATTATATTTGTATATTTTCCTGTGCCAGAGCTCTGATGGATTGTGCCTGAGTTAAACCGGTCTGTCAGGAGTTTATTAGAGTATTGAATGTAAGAGAGGATGTCGAGTTAATGATGGAGACCTCAGAATCAATGATGGTCACAAACGGCTGCAGCAGCTGTTTCCAGAGGATTTGCTCTATTTTGGGTACAGTGCAGTAGTTTGCGAGCATGCAGATTTCCTCTCTCTCTTTCCTTCTGTGTGTGTGGTGAAAGCCGATCGCTGCTATGATGGGATGTAAAAGCTAATTACAATAAACGCTGTCATATAAAGAACACTGCTAGTCTAAAATGCGAGACGTTTTCTTCCGCAAGCAATAGTCTTGTTTTACATGATGTATCCGGGTCATGCTAGGACAAATGTGCTGTTTCTGCTAATGCATATTGAATAAATTGTATCAGCATTCGATTCATGTGACAGTCTTCAGCATCCTGATTAAATGTTGCATCACTAAGATAAAATTTTTTGATGAATGACAAACCACAAAACCATTGCATACCCTACAATTCCGAAATAAGAACAGAGATCTGCCCTTCACATTCTGCCCGCTAGATTTCTGCTAAAAATGCCCCTGTGTGCAGAAGATACCCACAACCCCCTCTCCTCTTCGTCTTCCTGTTCAAACTGGGGGGAGGGGGTCTTCTTTGAGGTTTAACGCTGCAGGGGTCTGCATCTCTATCACAGAAAATGCGTTTCAGTTTGACTGTTTGTATTGATGCTGCATATGTGTTTGCATTGTTTGTCCTTAAGGGTTTCTCGTATCTTAATGCATCCGTTCTAATCCTGACCGTAAATCATCAGTGACACACAGGCTATGCGTGCATATGGTATATTATGAGCACATATGTGCACCGTACAGTACAGTCTGCTGGAGAATGTGAGGTGCACACTGTGGATTGTGTGTGTGGGAGTGTGTTTTTATTGCCGACGGCGTTTTGTGTACACTTTCTAGCAAGACGTTTCTGTCTCTTGACCGATATTCTGACGTGAATCCTAGTGATCTGACCTGTCTGCCATGAGAGAGAGAGCGAGAGACAGACAGACTGAGAGAGACAGATCCGTTTCCTTTGTGTTTGCCGATGAAACGCCAGTCGACTGCACAATGAGTCACGCTGCACAAACGGGTGAAATGAAGGTGACTGGTTAAAGGGTTGAAAGATCTCTGTCAGACACACACACACACACACACACACTGCAGGGCATTTAATTCACAACAGAGGGACATTATTTACCTCCGCAAGCACATTTGCACAGCTGGAACATGAATACTGTGTTAAAATGATAATTGCTTCATGATGAAATTTTGGTTTTATGCAAATTAAATTCACAATGTGAAACCGACAGACAAGCTATATGTAGGCATCATCATTCATGTCTGTTGCTCGAATGATAATTGATGACATCTGCGGGTTTATTTTGGCTCTGTGTGAAATGATAGCGATGCTTACCTTATCAGATACCACCAAAACCCGTCAGACGGTTCAGAATGTAAGCTGTGTATTGTGTAAATAAAAAGAAAAGTCTATAAAAAATTGAGCAATGTTGTATATTAAATTGATTAGCTCTTCATAATTTGTGTATATCATCTACAGTCTTAAATGATCATTTCTGTCTGCGTGCATCAGTGTACAGTAAACGCAGCCATGATGAAGTGGTGTGAGGTCTCTGATAGTCTCTCTGTCGTTATCTTGATGGATGATTGATCAGGGATGTCTTTTCGGTTAGCTTGACTGATCGACTCAACGTATAGCTTTATTGGGTTTAGTATTTTTGGCTGGTTTCGTTTTTAGCCTGTTTTGGGATGCCTGGGGCAACACATTTACTCAAAAGGAGTTATCAGAGTATTCAATCTTTTAGTTGTGAATGTATTAGCATATCTAGACAAGGAAACCAGACTATATTTTAACAAACCGATGTAATTTGTTTCAAAAGTCCAGGCTAATGTCTCCGTAGGAGTCTGTTTGTGTGATATAGTAGATTTAGTGTGCTAATACTTATCATTCTAAAGACAGTTTACAAGGACAGGCATGAATATGTCTGGAATGACATGATATAATTGTTGACCTGACAATTACATCATTAAATGTACATATTTTTTCGTTTGCCAGACACTTTTACCCAAACCCACTTACAACATTTTGTCAATATAAACACTTTGTTTGTTTTTGACAGAATTTGATGAAGAATATTCAAGCTTATACTACTATTCCTTGTTGGCTGATTGATCTTGGCAAGTCAGAGCACCGTTTAATTAGTTTTTGAGATCTCTTCTGAAACTCAAGATTACAAGAATCTCATTTGAGGAAATGTGCTATTTACTCCATCTAACATTAACAACTGAGATATTAAAGATATCTTTATATATTACTCCTACGGGCGCTTGGACACACCCAGCCTGATTGAGACACTCGGCAGGCTTTGATTTCATTATGTTGTGGCTGAAAATCCATCACTGTCAGCAGACCATATTTTCAATAAAATCACAAGAGATCAAAATTCATTATTTTCTGTTTCTTCCTCACTTTATGAAACCGAGTTTTGAGCCACCCACACTTTTAGCACACAATCACACACACACTTATCCTTATTAACTCTGCAGAAAGGTTCTAATCATTTTTGACATGCTTCTCTTTAAGTCTCAATCTCAAAATCCCTTTCTCTCCTGAAAGGAAGTGCTGTTTATTAAACTGATACTTGGTGTTTCTAGGCTTTTGTTATAGTCACACAATATCACACACCTTCACATTCTAGGCATCCTGGCTTGAGTGAGGACATGTTCACTTTAAGACAGTCAAATCTGATCTGCTGTTGGTTGAGAAAGCCTAAAACGGGTGCAGAAGGTCTGCAATGTATATAGTATTAACTGTCCTTAATATTATTATGATGTACTTTATTCTATTATATTGTAGGTTTAGTTGGCCGTGGCAGCTCTGCTGTAACCACCGTGGCTATGTAAGACTGCCTGACCCGTTTAACTAATGCATACAATGTGTGAACTGATCTGGTATAATGCTTTGTGTGTATTGTACCACATCCACAACCCGTCAACGGAATAGACCCTTTCATAATTATGTGCATGGACAATGGGGATGAGCATATTATAATATTTCATTGCTCTAACTCTCATTTATCAAACAAGTCATTCCAAAGCCATTGCTACATGGAAAATACCCCACTTTCTCTTTCACCTTTAAAGAGGGGAGTGTATTTTTAGATCTGTGGCTGTCATCGCAGTGGTACAGTTCTTTGATAAATGACCGTACAGATTAACCTCAATATAACCTTAGAGGTTTTACTGAAGCTAGAAACACAAGTGTCTCGCTTTCTGTAAATCCTGTTATTAAAAAACGAACTGATAAATAATTAAATATTCATCTGCTTTTACATGAATCCATACAGTAAGTAAGGACATCTGCACTGAAGATACAATATAATTGAAGAACAGTTTCGAGGTGGCTCTTTTACAGCTCATGAGACTTTAATCTGAGACATAATTGATAAGTAAAATACATTTTTTATATACGACTGTAAAGCCAAGATGACCTTGGAAAAACTGTGTTCCCATTGAGATCTCTGGTTTGTAATTTATAGATTTGGAAAAATCTGAGCACAATTGACATTGACTATTTGCATATGAAAAATGTGATTACTATAAATATAGTAGTGTAGTATAATTAATATTTATTATAAAATAATCTTTAATGTTTTATTTTGAGACTTCAAAATCTCGCTCTTCTATAGGCACATTCACGGTTTGATGTCCCTCCACAAAATGTGTGTGATCTCTGTTTCTACAGGAAGAAGAAATGCCAGAGGTGGAGATAGACATCGATGACCTGCTGGAGGTCAACAGTGAAGATGAGAGAGCCGTAAAGCTGCAGGTAAACCCTGATGTTTATCAATTATTTTATGATTCTGTAAATGTTTAAGTGTTATCTGACATTTTTATCTGTTTTTTTTTTCAGGGATCGCTGTCGGATTGCTTCAAACCAACTGATGTAAGTTAATATACAGTCAACATATACTGTAGCTATGGTCCATCTGTATATGTCTTGCACACACGTGACTAACCAAATGAGATAATGACATACATTTATTAACCATCCACATAATTTTCAAACAGTCTTACAATTTCAGATATTTTATATATATATTTATATATAATTGGGACTTCATGTCCGTCTGTCTCACTCTCTCCCATTCTCACTTCCCCAGGAGTTTGTGCGTGAGCTGCTCGGTCGGATAAGAGGAATGAGAAAACTCAGCGCTCCTCAGAAGAAAAGCTTTTAAGTGCTTAAAAAATGCCTATGACAATCCAGCTACCTGGACTACATGTCCCACAATCCATCGCTCCGCCTCACAGCATACAACACGCTATGAGGCGCGTCACCCTCACAGACTCCATATCCCATGATGCATACAACAAAATTCAGTGTCAGCCATGTCTATATTTCCCAATAAGGTAATAAATCTTCGAGTTCAAAGTTAATCCACTAGGCAATCTAACACTTAAACTCAGAGAAAACATCTCAGTAGCATGATGTTTATAACCACAACCTCTCTATCGGTCTTATTACATGCTTTGTTTTCAGATACAGTATTACAGTACAGTACGAGGTACTCCCGTGTTTTTGAGACCACAGGAAAAGGCAAAGCTGCTTTCTATATTATTAGTTTTTTTACTACCAGTCACAGTTTGACTTGCATAAAAAAATATGCTATTAACGGCACTAGGGGCCTACATTCATCAAACTTAGTCTACTTGGACTTTTTCGCTAATCTTGCATCAAAAGTAATTTCTTTGACTTTCATTTGCTTTCTTTTCCCCGCACTAAACATGAGCGGAGCATGATGGGATATGTAGTCTTCATTAAGGGCCAGGATGAAATATATGGTGCACATTGTTTGTCATGTTTAGTTATAATTTATCGGTCAGAGTACATATCAGTCATTCATATAACCATCACATTTGTTTTGTTGTACGCGTTGATTCTTTTAAGATTCCTTCAAGAAGAAAACAATATGCGGATAAATTAACTGTACTTTCATAAACTGGATTTATTATTGTTAAAAACAGACTGCATACACAAAAGGCTATGTTCAGAATGGAATACTTGCATACTACCTAGTGCGCAGTATACTGTTAGTGCATATACGTTTTATAATGTTTTAAAGATGCATGCAGAAATGGGTTAAACGCACTGCATTGTGGGATACAGTGTACCATGCAGTCATCTATACTGTTTATTTGACAGAAAATGTGCATACTGTAAAAGTATGCTTGTGTGCTCTTTTAAAAATAGCCTCAAATTAGATTCAAGAAGACACCAAGGGCTGCTTGACGATTTATGGGTCTGTTTTGAACAGATGTACTGTAATGATCATTTGTGATCATGACTCGAATCATTTTTGAAACCGTGTAAAACATTACAATCTGGGCTTTCAATCGCTGTCCTCGGGCTGCCAAAGAATCGAGAACAGTTGAATATAACCTCATTATGAAATGCTAACAGTGAACACATGTATATTCTGTTACAATATTCAGAGCATTTTATCTTGTCATTGGTGTCATACTCGTGGGTCAATTTTGTGTCTAATGGTCTTAATCGAATTACAAGGAATCCAGGAGAAACTACGGTGCTGTTTAAACTATTTTGATCCTCTACAGCGTGGACGGACGATGTGATTCGCAAAAACCGAGACCGGGCCCTAATACTCTTTAAGAGACTTCTGTCTTATTCAATAGGGTGACAGATCTCTTGAAAGTAAAGCAGTGGTCACCATCTGCCCTGATCACAGCTTCTCAGAACTGGTGTGGATTAAGGAGATTGCCTGTCCGTAGGCTTTGACCCTTCTCACGGACGATAACATTCAGGTTTTAGGCTGATCTTTTTATTTATTTATTGTTTATAAAACGTTAGCGACGTGTACAGAAGTTTTATTTATGCATGATAGGAAGGTTTTGGATCGCTTAAGCGATTATTTTTTTTATACATTGAGTAATACTCTTATTCAAATTAAATTCACAACTTTTCATAATTTTTATTGACCGTAAATATGCGTTTTGAGTGTTTTTATCGTTTCTTTTTTTAAATGTATTTAAAGTGTTGTCTTTTGTGCTATCTACTTAAATAATAAAAGTCTTGACTGTTAAAGTATTTTTTTGTGTATTTGTCTCTAATCCACACACACACTTGTAAAAAATATGGTTCTTCAAAGAACATTTGGCTGAATGGTTCTTCTGTGGAATCCAACCTTTTAAGCACCTTTATTTTTACGAGTGTATGGCATGAAATGACAGTTGAAAACCAATTCGCATTCAATTACTGAATGTAATTTTCATCTTTAAAAATGATGAATCCACTTTTCTGCTACAGTTAATGCTCCATGTACATCCTGAGCACAGGCATCTTTTAAAGCGCTTTGTTGTTTTAAGATAATTCTCTGTCCATCTTCCATGTAAGTAATGACACCAGCTTTGGTTTCATGGCCACGGCTACCAAATGTGGCGCTTTGGTTAAATCCAAAACACAAAATCATTGTGATAACCATAGCCCACATATAAATCCATACGGGTAGCTGACAAATAAAACCGTAAATGTGTCCTGTGCTGTGAAAAATAATGAAGATACATCTCTCGTATGCTATTTTACGTTATAAATACAATTTCAATCCTATAAAATAAAACAGTATCACTTTGTTTTCTAACGTCTTGCAATGCACACCATGGGACACATGTAGGGTATATTTGTCAACAACCCATATGTAAACAAAAATGACAATACATCGCAGATATACATTAGAAACGCAAGTATAATATTCTATGGCGCTGCTGTCCCTTTAAATGATATGACCCACTTTCCACAGGCGCGTTCATGGAGGCATAATTGAGACTGCGAGGTGCACGCGCGGAGAATGTTTAATGACAGCCGTTCTCTCACTCTGGCCCGCAGCACAAAACCTGACTGCATTCTCTCTATGTGCAACACAATCCATTCAAATGCCATTTAGCTCAATCAACAATCTAGATTTGAAAGGGTATTAGTGTTTCCTGGAAGTAACTGAGCCATCAGGTATAATTTGAATTTCATAAGAGTTGTTGTCGTCCATTTTAGCATCATTTTAAGAATGTGATATGAGCTGTCAACAGTAGACAGAGGATAGATCATTCCCCTAAAGCACTGGGCACTATACTCATCACTTGTCCTTTTTTTTGCCCACAGACGTCTTCAGTTTTCTCATGTTATCCCCGCTCCATCTTTCATTCCCTCCATGTCTCTCGCTTAATTGTTCTTCATATCTATCATGCCAGGTTTATACGTGCATGTGCCAGAGGAAAGGAAAGATGCTGGTTTAGCATCTGCCACCAGACGTGCAATCGGGAGTTTCTCATGCGAAGAAGATTTAACAACCACATGCAGCGTGATGTCAAATATTCATTCCCCGAAACCTTTACAAAGGAAAGCCTTCATTCATTCATAGGCTCATTCATTCATCAGAACAGCCTAAAAGTTCCATGCATCCTGAGTAAGGCACCTATATATAATGAATGAGCTGCTTTCATTCCTGCGGAGAGATGCAGGCAGTACAGCACACACACAGAGAGAGAGAGAGAGAGAGAGAGAGAGAGAGAGAGAGAGAGAGAGAGAGAGAGACACTCCTTCATTGTGATCAATTTAAAGTGAGAGAAACACTTTCACAAAATGTCAAAGCTCATGCCAGAGTTTCATAGGTCTTCAGAAACAAATGCAAATGTTAGGAGAAGCGACACACACATCGTCTGCATTCAGCTGCACACCCTCAGAAACAAACTACGTACAAATATTCTCATGTTCCCACTGAATTCTCATGTTTCTGCCTAAAATTTACATTTGATATAGATATTTTTATTTTATAAATTTTATTTTAATTCCATTTACTTAGCACCATTGTTTTTATTTTACTCTAATGTTTGTACTTATTGTATATGTCTTCTGTTATATGTTCAATCAATGCTTTGCCAATATTGTAAGAACATGCAATCATGCCAATAAAGTAATTGAGAGAGAAGGAGAGGGAGAGGGAGAGGAGAGGGAGAGGGAGAGGAGAGGGAGAGGAGAGGGAGAGGAGAGGGAGAGGAGAGGGAGAGGAGAGGGAGAGAGAGAGGGAGAGGGAGAGGGAGAGGGAGAGGGAGAGGGAGAGGGAGAGGGAGAGGAGAGGGAGAGGGAGAGGAGAGGGAGAGGGAGAGGAGAGGGAGAGGAGAGGGAGAGCGAGGTGGTAATTTAACAAGTGAGTCTAATATTAAATCTCCAGAACATAAATTGCCCGGAAAGAGCATTGTCAGAGGACCATATCTTTTTACCATTATTTTTTTTGACCATTTCAAGATTCAAGCGATCATATTTCACTGTCGTAGAAATTTCGAGATCACCATAGAATTATGCCAACCAAGATTAATAACCATAACATAATAACCAAAACATGTTTTCCAAATTTTTGACATAAGACATGAATTGATAGTATATGTTGGATTGAGGAAATAAACATTAAAAAAATTTCAGACAATTCTGCTTTTCATTCTAATTCGATGATTTTTTTTCTTTTTGCGATTTCCCTGTCAGTGTTTAATACTGTAGATTTGAGCAGTGAACCATGTCTGTTTATATCAGTTAATATTTAACTGACCAGCGTTGACCCAGATCTGAAACCCTCTGTTACACACACATGCACACTTCTATCACGTGACAGAGCCGTCTACATGTTCACGGTACATAATTGATTTCTTTCACTCCAGTAAACACAGTCTGTGTATCGTCTCTAGAGACATTTAAGTACTGGAATACCTCTACTGTGATGAGAGTCACGACAACAACTGCAGTGCGTGTTCTCTTTCTAACCATCAAGACAGCTTTCACTCCCATCAGCATCATCCTTAGAAAAAGAGCATGGTTTTATATAGTAAAAGTCTATTTTGTTTAAATTGTGGTAGCTAGTAAAACAATGGTACATTTGTGAATACTGTGGTTTTACTAGAACTACGTTAAGGTTACTGTAGGAAAACCATGATCATTTTTGTAAGGACACATATGTGCACATTTTACTGTTGAAGTTACATCAGATGTCTTTCTAGTATTTGTTTTTACTGTTGCATTACACATTTTAGCAGCATATTAGACATTTATGAATAAAGTTTTAATTTACAGAAATCAAATCTGTGGCCTTGCTTTTTTCAACCAATGTCAGTGGGTTCGGTCCGGTTGTACAGTGTTATGATGGGATGGAAAGGCATGAAATGGTTGTAAAGTGGAAGTGTAACGCTGAAATCGGTCTGGTCATAAATTTGTCTGCCTTTCAACCAGGACACGCGTGTTATAATCAGATTGAAATGAGATCTGCGAACCACCACGAGTGATGAGTTCATGGTAAAGATCAAGAAATGGTTCAAAATGATCACAAAGAAAATTGTTTGTTGTAAAGAAGACCATGCGGCTTTAACTCTAGACACCGATGTGATTCACATGGGTCAGATGTGCAACTGTGAAGCAGGTAAACAACTCAACTCGATAAACAACAAAGGACTTAAACATAATGTAAGCCTTTGTGTGGAAGTTCAATTCCAGACAGAGATACCACCATCTGCATGTTTTCATGTCTATGTGGATAATATCGTACAGTGACACAGATGGGTTTTTTCCATGATCAAAACAAATGACCAGAACATCATCTAGTGAGTAGCCACAACATTACCTTTGTATGACCTTCAAATGACCATTAATAATATATCAGAAAATGAATTCATCAAGTGTTGATGTCAGTAATCAGAGAAGTGTTCTATTCTTCATAGGGAAACTGTCTCACTATGATATCCGCAAATACCATATTCATTTTGCACTGTAAGGAGATCTTATGAAAAACATTTTTATCTGCTGTTATGCTTGAGATTATGAACACCGAGTTCGTCAATATGAACTCTTAATTATATGGAGATTTAGAGAGATACAGGGATATAATAATTATTAAATGTCATAGCGTTTGTGCGGTGTCTGGCATATCTTGCATACAAAATCAACAGTTTAAAGCTCCGTCTAAAGAGAAAGAGTAAAGAAAACACTTCTCACATTTATTTATTTCATTAAACTTAATTACTTTTGCAAAATCATTGAAAACCTATTCAATCTGTGAAGTGCATTTTACTTGCTATAAATGTCACATACTCTATATTTTTATAAAGAATCTAAGGTTTGTTAAAGTTCAACACTAGAGCACAATGAGACTTGTTGAATGCCTTCAACAAACACACATATATTCAATGTTTCCCCAAAACCTTCTGTGAACACACATACACTCACAAAAGTTACATTCTCTATTGAAAATAGTCATTATTTGCTTTATCACGTTTATGAATGAGCCTCACAGTGACAAACCCGAGCAAACCTCCCAGTCCTCTTTCATAAAATCGCAGTAAAGAAAATCTGCAAATAAAGTTTTGTTTAATTGTAGAAAGACATAAAGTTCTCTGTTAGGTTTTAGGCATGGGTCAGGTTATAGTATTTATAGGTGTATAAGACAATATAAAGCTCTGGAAAGTCCTCATTTGTACACGCGTGCGTATGTGTTTGTTTAAACATTAACTGCAGCCATAAGACCCTCCCCGTCATTCAAATTTAAGAGTCAAACTCCTCCAGATGACTCACTTTAGTCATGGCGTTGTTTTCCTCTCTCACACCAGTATTCGTGGCGGTTTTGTGCATGATTGTCGGTTTTATCTTCAAGAACTCCCAGAAGAAAGAGGAGCGCAGATCAAAGGAAAAGCGTTCAGACGAGGGGAAGCTGAGACCATGGGTGGACGAGGATCTGCAGGACGATACAGAAATCAACAGTAAAGACAACGGTACTGTTCATTCCCTCTATATACTCACAACTGTAACATATTACAGACATAACCCTCAAAATTGACATACCTCTTCTTACTGTGCATCTATTGTCCAGTCCAGATTAAAATCTGTGTGTGTGTGTGTATACTGTATAAATACATAACAAATAAAATGAATCAAAACAGGTTTTACATCATTATACTGCTTTTAGATTATGCTTTAATAATTCCTAAGTTATTTGTTTTATAATGTTCGAATAAATAAGATTTTATCAAATTACAGTATATTAAAAACATATTGACACCGCCCCAAACACTTGGAAAATCGTACATTTAACAAAAGCATACATCATAAAGATACATCAGGATTTAAAGAAACGCAAAACAACAGAACAAAATGAACTGCTGAGTCTCAGGTGGCTTGAAAACCATTACATTCTTCTGCAATTCCGAAAATCTGGTTTATTTTATGCAGTTTATTGCACAAAAGCTATCTAGCTTCAAGTCAGAACAGGAGTTTTAAGTTTGCTCTTTAGAAAACCAAATTCAACACTTTTGTTATTCTGTAAAGATGACTTTGATACTCAAGAATGTAGTGATGCAGAACTCTTGAAGAGAAGATCTGCTTTTCAAAGTCAAGGTTAAAGGTTGCTGTGGCAATGTACAACAAAGTTCTCCCAAAAGAAAGTATGTTGCAACGTCTGTGTATTCCAGGCCAGTTTCAGCAAAGCTCCATGGGCTGGCATTGTGACAACAACCATTTTTTATTAGAGGAGACTCACGTCATACATTCTTCACTTTTAAAATGCTTTGTTGATGTCGGACTAAAAAATTGTTGTTTTGTTGAATTACTGAGTTTATATCTGTGAGCAGAGGATGACAATGAATTGCTCGAGACTGAAGATGATGAGAATCTACTTCATATCCCGTACACCCCACACCAATACTCTGCTTCTGAAATGCTTGAACGCTCCGAGAAGTTTTACTCTCTAATGAATCTCAGACGCTCCGTCCGGTTCATCAGTCCTGAGCCGGTGCCCAGAGAAGTCATCAATAATGTCATAAGTACTGCAGGTATAATGCAAATGGAGTCAACATTACTTTGATACAAACACTGACTTTCTAATGATCTGGAAGACGGTTTTCTTATTGAATTGCCTTTAATAAACACCCCCACTTACCTCATTTCCATGAATCATTCAGTACATGCATTTGTGTGGATGTGTGTGTGTGTGTAGGCACTGCTCCCAGTGGCGCTCACACTGAGCCCTGGACGTTTGTAGTGGTGTCTGATGCAGATGTCAAACACAAGATCAGAGAGATTGTTGAGGAAGAAGAGGAGATCAACTACAAACAGAGGATGGGAGACAAGTGGGTCCATGACCTGAAGAGACTTAGGTTAGCTAAATGTGTGCATCTCCAATACTGCTGTGATGCTGACGCCCCCTGGTGCTTATTGTCATTGTCGCATCTCGGCCCCTTGGTCTTATTAATAAAATACGTTTCACATAAATGTACGAATGTTTATGAATAATCAAAATTGACATTCAATTATTAAAAATGTACTTAGTTTCAACAATGATGACACCATTGATTAACCTTGTGAATGATTCTATCATAGGACTTACTGGGTGAAGGAGTATTTGGACATCGCTCCATATCTGATTCTAATATTTAAGCAGATCTATGGAGTCCATCCCAATGGCAAGAAGAAAACTCACTATTACAATGAAATCAGTGTGTCTATTGCATGTGGCATCCTATTGGCTGCTCTGCAGGTAAGTGTCTTTTAAGTCATACAGTACATCACTACCATTGTTATCTGTATTGTTTACTCGTTTATACTGTGTTGGATGTTAGAATGTTGGACTGGTCACGGTGACAACAACTCCACTAAACTGCGGCCCCCAGCTCAGGGACCTCCTCCAACGACCAGCCAATGAGAAGCTTTTAATGTTGCTGCCTGTTGGCTATCCCGCATCTGACGCTACTGTGCCGGACCTCAAACGCAAGGATATTAATGATATCATGGTCGATGTATAGATGTTTTTGAATGGAAAATGTTGTAATTGAAATGAATGTTTGAAACTTCACAAATAGGATCATGATAAATTTTAACACTATGTGCATGGTAGTTTTAAGTATTATTTACAGAATTTTGTAGGGCATGTATTGATTTTCTAGGAGATGGCACACTGCATCTTCCTTACGTCCATTTGACGTCTGTATTTACATCGGCAAGACATAGTTGCTCATGTGCAATACGCCTCGGAGATCTGCAAAAGATCTGGACAGCTGGAAAACATCTGCTGTGTAAAAACATCTGCTAAACATCTTAGAAAGAGCAGTTTTACAAAAATTCCAAACATCTTATAGATGTCGATGTGACGTCTGACAGCTGACGTTTCCGAGACGTATTGCAGCTGAGCAGACTGTGTCTGCAGATGTGAGTGCAGACATCAAATAGACATAAGGCCATCAGGCTTTTCGATCTCGACTATGAAATCATTAAATGAACAATATTTTATTTATATTTTCTATATACTTATACACATACATTAACACACAAGAGAACAAGTTTGCGTGGAATTAAATGGGCTTCATAATCTTTCCCTAATGTTGTGAATGAATGCACTCTTCCCAGAACTGATCTTATTCTACTGTAACATTATGCTTATGGTTTCCTTTAAATATCTACATTTAAAGAACGCATCTTGCATGCGTGTTAATACCATCACATCCTATTAATATTCAATTCAATTTTATTTATATAGCGCTTTTCACACTTTGCATTGTTCCAAAGCAGCTTTACAGGGGAAAAAAGAAAAAGAAAAAAAACCCAAAAAAGGGTAAAACACGCTACATGGTGTTTTATATAATAAATTTAATTATTCTAGTAAATAATATCTAACGTCAGCATCTCCTGGTGGTTTATTTGGCATATTTAATATCTAATAATAGCTTATATTAATTTATTATAAATCGTTTTGCCAACGGAGCGCTACGACTTTTATCTTGAATTTCCGCTTTTAATTTGAAAGTGCGTTTTTAGGTAACCTTCTAAAAGCTTGACGTACAGACGTTGACCCAGTACCGGAAGTTCTCTCTCTGTTGACAGATAGTTGACTTTCTGTCGATTATCAAACTTATTAATATAAGCCCTTACGTTAAAACCCCTATTTGTTATTAAATATGTAATACATCGCAACAGTTTATATAAGATTCCTTCTATGCATCGCGGTCTTTAATACCGGCTGTGAATCTGACAGTGGTTTTGGTGACTCGCACTATCTTCGCTAACGACTAAAGAGTCCAGAGATGTCGTGCACGCTGGATAAGGTGTTGGGCGACGCGCGCACGCTGTTGGACCGGCTGAAGGAACACGACACGGCCGCGGAGACGCTGATCGAGCAGTCGAGCGGTCTCAACCAGAAGATCCACAACATGAAGGTGGTGGGAAACTCTCTCCCTGACAAGGCATGATATCAGATCTTATACTCACACCCTTAACATGGCCCACATGACCTCTAAGAGTATGCAGAGGGGATTTGTGCTAGTGCACTTGCAATATGAACCATCACTGGTTTATAATTAATGGTTCTGATATAACCTGCTGAACCAGAGGATGTGGGTTCAAACCTCAGATAGGTGGATACGGAGTTGTCACCATGATGCCCTCGTTCAAACCGCCAGGGTTGAATCCTTACATTCACGTTTTCAACACTTTGAACAACTTTCAGTGTATTCAATCTTTAAAAATTTGATCAGAATGTGTGGAATGGTACCCATGACCTTTGCGTCGGCCATTGACTTACAGAGACATCAATAGAACTACTAACTGAATAACCTAAAGTGCATTCATGTTTTTGCTGCGTTTAGTACATCGAGGAAGGCATGCAGTATCAGGAGATGTCTAGATATAAACCCCATGTTCTTCTGAACCAAGAAAACACCCAAATCAAAGATCTCCAGCAGGAGAACCGAGGCAAGACTTATTTTCTGTCATTCTGAACAGTAGAAGTCATTCTAAACTGCAGTGAGGTCAATATTTACATCAAATCCCTCTACACAGAACTATGGCTCTCACTGGAGGAACATCAGTACACTCTGGAGTTAATCATGGGCCGATACCGGAAACAGATGCTTCAGATGATGATGGAGAAGAAGGAGCTGGACACCAAACCTGTGCTCAGCCTTCACCAGCAGCATGCTAAGGTTGAAACTTGATTTAAATAACATCAAAAATATAATGTTTGTAAAAATGGAACAGATTGCTTGGCCAAATTGTTGGTAGGTGACTTGCTTTTTTTCATGTATGTTGGATATATAACATCATCCAAATAAAACATTTGGCAATTTCTTTTAAAGCTTTACTTTTTTTCAGGAGGTTCAAAGCCAGCTGGAACGAATCTTTGAAATGGGTCAAGTTATGCGTCAAGCTGTACAGATGGATGACCAACACTATTGCTCTGTTAAAGAGAGGCTGGCACAGCTTGAAGTAATGCATTTATTTATCTGACCGTTGCCCGAATTAGTGATGCGGTTCTTAAACAGTTGACGATTTCTATTTTATATGAATTGTGTTTAATCTGTTAAACTGTGTTTGTTTTTACTTTTGACAGATTGAAAACAAGGAGCTTAAGGGTCTCTTGTCGATTAGTAACACTTCTGTGAGACCACGTAGAGATGAAAAACCCCACTGAGACTGCAAACCCAATACCCAGAGAAACAGAGACTGGAGTCCTAATAGAAGAAATTTGACTTATTTTATATGTCTCCAGTTGAATGTGGTTTGTATATTTCTTGTGTGTGTGTGTGTTCTGAATCTGTTTCCAACATTGGTTTAGCTGCCTGTTGCCCAGAGGTGTACTGTTTAATGTTTATTGTGGATATTTAAGTTTGTTCAGGAAAGATATTCCACTACTTGAATGTGGCTTTTAGACAATTGATATCAGGCAAATGTGCATTACAGGTAGCTGCTGCCTCGATTTCTGTCCACAGTTACTTTAATTTTACAATTAAATGATTTTAATTTGACATTTCGATTTTTATCTCATGGTGATTTGTAGTCTTTAGCAGATTTGTAGATAGTTTTGGTGACAAAATAACTATGTTTTGGATAGAGCATCTTTTATGTACAGTATAGATATGTTCTCTGTATATACGAAAATACTGTTGACAAACTTACTTTCAGTATAGTACGAAAGTGAAATTCTTTAGCAGTATTTTATCTTTAAAGAATGTGATGTGGTTATCTTGTATGTCCTGTGACAGATAACATGCCTGCAGTCCGGTGACCAGAATACTCTTATGGTCCCCTCTCTTAATGTTCGCCAGTCGTGTTATTGTAAACTGTTGTCATTTCATCTCAGGAAATCAATCACGTGCATCACATTTGTTGTTTTTTATGAATAAATATGTAAAGAAAATATCAATATTAAAGCAGAGTTTAAATTGCATTATAGGTTGACAATATTACGACTACACAAAATCAAGGTTTTTTAGCGCATAATTGGTAGTCATGAAATTATGTTAGTGCCTTTATAAGTATTACTACATAATATATAAATGTTTTTTTATCTTTTTGTTTAAATAATGCAGAAATGGTTGGTATTTTAACTTCCAAACATTTTACAGTAAATTACATTCACTTATTAGACACTTTTATCTTAGAAACTGAGGAGCGCGCATCAGTCTTTTCATATGAATAAAAGTACTAATGTGAGTTTAATAGTTTAAATGATATTTGTATTGGTTAAAAGGGTCTCTACTGGCAATACCAACATAAATCTATTATCCCAGTGGAACAAACACAGACATAAAGGATCAAATAGTAAACAGCTGATGGGTCATGATGGCATTCGTATTTCCGCCCGTACACCAGGTGGCGCTGTCATCAATTCTACGTGCTATTCCACTGCCGGTGAAGAACTGTATGACAGCAGCACACTACAGCCTTCAGAGCAAAGTCATTCGCACGATTGTTGCGGTCTTCTGTCTTAAACATCATGTCTGAGAAAGTGCTCGGCCAGAAATGGGATCGCTGTCTCGCAGACTGCGCTGTTAAATTCGGTAAAATCTTTTTCATTCGCTGACATTAATCTATGTAGGGCGCTCAGGTCACGCATGACGCGCACACTGACTGTGTCTCAAAACACAGTGCGCTAACTAACTAAACAACATCAGCGGCACACTAAAGATCGCAGAATACGTGCTGTGTTGTTTGGTACTATTATAACACCGTTATTTTTAACACTTACTGTATTCAAGATCAAGTTTATTTGTCATGCACAAGATGTCGGTGACTAGTACACACGCGCACAAAAACATTACCAAGCAAACATATTACTATTGTGTTTGCAATAAATGATGGATTAATTCTATTTTGTGATGTAATGTTTTTATTTTCTCCTGTAGGCACTGGACTGGGTGTGGGGATAGTGTTGTCAGTTGTGTTTTTCAAGCGTAAGTATTTCACACATTTACGTGTGTGTGTGTGTGTGTGTGTGTGTTAGTGACAGCATTATATCGCAGTGACATTTTGTACATCAGTGGTTCTCAGACTTTTCAAGTATCTCCCATGAAATCAGACGTTTCAAGTGCCACCTACTCAACTCTTTAGAAGTCCAAATTCAACAGTATTATTTTGTGTCATTGTTGGTTAGTCTAACAAATATATAAATACAAGTTGACAATCTCTTCGCCCATAGTGACTCACCTGCTTCAGGCTTGAACTGATGCACTTTGGAAATAAGTAGCGCTGTTTTTTTTTGTTGTGTCCATGCTCAAGAAGTTTAATCTCTTTGGGCTCGTTCTTCAAAGTCACATGTTTTGTGGTCCAAAGTGGTCGCAGATGTGGCTTCATGATTGGCCTGTGACATCACAGTACCCCGAGAGCGATTCGAAACCATACTCGCGGTACTTTGATCCGTTTGCCCAGCATAAATCAAACGCCTAAATTATCACAAGAATATTTCTTAATATATATGATATTATATATAAGTGTGTACATTTATGATACATCAATTGAGTTTTATACCCATTAATTGTCAATATTCAACAATTAATTTGTCAAATCAGGGACGAATACAATTATGGATTTTATTTTATACTCATTTATCTTCACCTTCAAATAACACCAATCCTTATCTTAACACAAACGTGTTTTCTTTTCTTAACATTTGACGTTTGCTAATCTTTTTTGTACAGTAATTATCATATATCAAATATCTATTATATCTTATGACAAACTGCCTATAATGTTTTAAATTGGAGAGTATTTGTATGATCAAAATAATATTCAAAACTATTAATGCAAATGATGACCAGCATCTACAATTATACACTTTTCACATAAATCTATGCTAATGAGCTGTTTTTCCACTTTTCCTGCAGGTCGGACTTTACCCATCACTTTCTGCACAGGACTTGGTCTTGGCATGGCATATTCCAACTGCCAGAATGACTTAAGATCACATTATGTGCTGCACAGTAACATTGCTAAGGTTTGTAGAAACCCAAGACATAAAGTCTTGTTTTTACACACTGTTAGGGTCCTTTTGCCTGTCTGTTAATTCGTATCTATAAATGTTTGTTAAATATCTTAGATATTGCTGTTCTCTCTCTTTCAGGAGCAGTAGCATCACACCGGGATTCTTTCGCCTGCTTTGCTATGATTCTCATTCTAAGACTGGCTGGTTTCTATATAATATCCATGTTCTTCATCAAGTGTTATTTAATAAAATGTTAAAAGAGTTTTGAAAATAAACAATTATTTGAATGATTTGTTATAACATTATAGTGCAAACGATGACTCCACATATTCCCTTCTTTATTGTGAAACAAGCGTTCCGTAAGCTGTTGAAGCGTGCATGTTCATTACAACTTCAATGATGGCAGCCCACGCCGTCATCTGGCTTTTGATCTAAAAGCCAAACTAGCGCACTTGCTTTTTGTTTCAAACTCAAAAACTCAAAGCTCGCAATGTTGGCATGGTGACCATTTTCCCCAGTGAAGTACAAGCATGTTTTTTTTACTCGGGTGTCCTTTGCTATAATTGCACTCATTTTTGTACTGTTGCTGTTAAAAGGTAAAAGCGAGAATGTTGGCCAAACATTTTAAAATGTTACATTCATGACTGGATATGGGAATTAAAATGTTCCTTTAGTAAGGATTCAACAGAAGGTTGCTAGCATTGTGGCTTTAACGCAGATGACCGTGCGAACATAAATGTATCATTTATTGCTTCTATTAAAGATTTACACAATTATATAGTCGTCTTGAAATTGAATTTTATTAATATATCGTTTTACACAATGTGCATTGTTCCAAAGCAGCTTTACAGGGGGAAATAGAAACCGTAAAACACAAAAAAAGGTAAAACACAGTACATGGTGTTAATATAAAAGTTTATTTAGCATATTTGCATTAAGTGAATGCTTTGCTGAAAAGATGTTTCTTTAATCTAGATTTAAATTGGGCGAGTGTGTCTGATCCTCGAATAGCGTCGGGAAGGCAACATATGAGAAAGCTCGACCCCCTTTGGTGGATTTAGTTATTCTAGGTGTTACAAAACGTCCAGAGTTTTGAGATCTTAGATAGCGTGATGGGTTGTAGTGTGATAGAAGCTCTGTTAGGTAGGTGATAGGGGCTTTAAGAAATAAACAAAGCAACACAAAACCTTTTTTCGTAATGTTCTCTACGTGTAATGAGTTCCAAAACAGCATGGATATTATTTACCAAGTTATAGAATTTCGGTTCCACCTTCTTTTACTCTCCATGTACCTATAGTGTACTAGCCTTAGAAAGTACTTGGTAGTATAATGTGTAAGTTTCGGGGGTTAGTGCCTAGTTATTATATTTACTGTATTGCGTATACAATATGTACATGGGAAACAGAACTGTAAAATAAAGTGCTATCACAATTACTATAAAAAAGGATGACAAGACAGGTATGCATTTACAGCGGCAGGCTATTGAGGCTGTAAAATGACTGGGAAAAAAACAGACAGAACTGCATGTACAAAAGGGCTTTGAAGGTTGACCTTAGGATGAAAAATTTTAAATTGTGCTTCCTACACACAAAATAGAAAAAAAGAATGAAGGTGACACACATAATTACATTTCTCCATTCAGTCTAGCAATTACAAGTCAACATATTTTACATATGGCCTCAGAAATTAACATAAGCCCTTCGGTTTGATGTTAATTGGCTTCTTTAATGACCTCCGAATAATGATTGGCTGTGAATGTGCATAAAGTTGCACTAAGAGCGCAATCCTCAGACACGCTTAATGCCTGGTTGCTGAGCGAGGATATGGCAGGCACCCTGAAGTGGACGATACAGGGATTAGGAGGACGCGGAGAACAGCCAAGACACCAATACGGTTACCTCTAGCCTAGTGCACTCGTGCGCTCACTTTCACTCAATGACAGCCACACAATTACCGCAATCAAAAAAGCACAGCTCATCAAAATGCATGGAAGGCAAACAGAAATCCACCTCAATGGACCCAGATAAGTTTGGTTTTAATTCCCTCGTCTAAAAATATCTTTACATAGCCTCGCTCTTGCAGCGCTCCCTCTCTTCCTCTCGTACCGAAGCCCACCTCTTTGCTGCCCTCCCCCAAAGAGTGTCATCGTGACACGTAGCTTTGAAATACTCTGACAAGCTCAGAATTGCTCATAGTGGTGCTAAGCTTAGAAGAGTCCAGACTATTGACAAGGATACGTGTCATTTTATCGCTCCGCTCATCTTGCGTTAACAAATGGACTGATGGCAGCTGAATATCATCAATGCACTGTGAATGAGGCACACCGTGGCGATGAAATAAACCTTGCTGGAAAAGATTACTGTAAACGGGACGAAATCAAATTTTCAGTCACCCGAAGGAGTTTCAAGAGGGGTGACCCTCAGATCAACTATTGACACCGTCCCTCTCTCCATGTACTTGAAAAGTGCCGGATGTGTGTTTGCTCCATTGAGACCGGAGGAAGCGCACACAGTTCAGTTCAACACTCCGACGATGGGTGGCTCACCTCTCCCTCGAGTGGAAGCTGCATCAGGTGTGAATCACAGGAACGACAGCAGCACTATTGGCGAGGTCTGGAGCATCAGCGGCAGCGGTCCGTGGCTCCTCGCAGTCATGCTGTTCCTCATAATTCTGGTGACTGCTTGTGGGAACATTTTGTTGATTGCCTTGGTGTTTGCACACCGGTCACTACGCTGCACTTCCAACTGCTTCCTGGTGTCCCTCTTCTTGTCAGACTTGATGGTGGCTCTGGTGGTGATGCCCCCCGCCATGCTCAACGTGCTGTGTGGGACCTGGGTGCTGGCGCCAGGCTTTTGCCCCGTCTGGCTTTGTTTCGACGTGATGTGCTGCAGTGCTTCCATCCTCAACTTGTGCGTCATCAGTCTGGATCGCTACCTCCTCATCATCTCTCCGCTTCGATACAAACAGCACATGACCCCGCCCCGCGCCTTGCTGCTTGTGGGTGGGGCCTGGGGCTTGGCGGCCCTCACTTCCTTCCTGCCAATCAAGATGGACTGGCACAGCTTGGGTCGAGCACAGGACCTTTCCGAACACGATTCCGCCAATGGCACGGTCCTGAGGTCCAGCTCCTTCTACCCCTCCTCGTACTTCCAGCTTTCCACTTCGGGAACGCCATCCACGCAGTGTCGTCTCCGGGTGACTCTTCCCTTTGCCCTCGTGGCGACCTTTCTCACTTTCTTCCTGCCGTCCACGGCCATCTGTTTCACATACTGCCGAATCCTACTGGCGGCCAGAAGACAAGCGAGGCAGGTGGAGGCTCTTACTCACCCTCAGTACCCGCACCACTTACCCGACGAACCATCTCTGAACCATCACGCTGTCCAGGACGGAGACGACTACAGTCACCCGGATCCACCCGTGCTGCGGCATGCCCCGGTGAGATGCAGTGATCTGTTGGTAGAAACAGAATTGTTGCAAATAATGTGAGATTTTGCTGCATGCATGCGTGTGAGTTTTCCTCAAACTTGCGTTATGACCCAAAAGTGAAGGCTGCTTGATAACCAGCACACGGCGTGTAAAAATCCCCAGTGCCTTGACAAACTGAAAAGAAAGGTGAGGTGAAAAAAGTAGCTGAATAGGAAAGATTCGATTTTGAAGGATGGAACAGAAAGTAATGAGATCAGATGAGGGTGTTAGGAGTGCAATAAGCCATTCGAACATGAAGGAGGCGGGGGGGGCAGAACTATTCAGTAGAATAGAAAAGACCTTTTGAAGTACTGCGACTGTCAAGAGCTTTCATTTCGAGAGAGGGAAAGACAAATAATTACTCCAGGCCAAGGTACCGCTACTAGCCTCATCACGGCGGCAAATCGCAGTTAAATCTCTCTGAATGTTTCTGTCTCTTTCCATCAGTTGTCGGTGAACAGCGAGCGCAGACTGGCGCACAGGCAAAGAAAGAGAGCTTTGAAAGCCAGCCTTACCCTGGGAGTGCTCTTGGGTCTCTTCTTCAGCGCCTGGCTCCCGTTTTTTATCACCAACATGGCACAGGTCAGTCTACGAAACATTAGAAATCATAGCCTCACCATGACCTTCACAAAGCACTCTTCCATTTCAGTTCATTGTAATGAAAACAGAAAACGAATTACTTAGTGCCACTCTCAAGCTTTCGACAAACCCATCTTCCATCTGTGTCCTTAAAATTTCGAGCTTCTGGGCAAGGCTCTCTCTAGCCCTCCTTCACACACAATATGGTGTGTGAATAGCACTCCATATCTCTTTTTCCTACTCTCCCTTTTCAGAATTCGTGACATCCCAACCTCCGAGCAACTAGACATCTCTGACCTTTCCGCCCTCGTCTCACATGCTCTCTTTATTGATGTCCTGATCTAAAACCTTTTCTCCTGTGCATCCAGGCCGTGTGCGAGTGCGTGCCGGCCTCCCTCTTCGACGCCATCACCTGGTTGGGCTACTGTAACAGCACCATGAACCCCATTATATACCCTCTGTTCATGAGGGACTTCAAGAGGGCGCTGGCGCGACTTTTACCCTGTTGCTCTTCCTCTCACGTGCCCCGCAGGCCGTCGCCACCACTTTCCCTTTCTCTACGCAACTCAGGGGATCCGCATCTGCCTTCGGAAACCCCGTCTCTCGTATCTGACCCTCCACAGCTGCCCGCCACGGCTACGGACGCTGTTAATCTTCTGGATGCAGAACAGGCCGGGATCGACCTGCCTCTGCTGCTGCCTAACCAGGTCGATACGCTGGACGATTGATGTGACGCCATGAGATTATTTTTTTGTCTGACAATTATAGACTTATCAACAAAAATGTGTTAAAACATAACGTGCTAAAAAAATCAATGGGACAAGTGTTAAGATTTTATGGACCGTACTCAAAAACGGAGACTGTACCGCAGATGATGAAGACCGTACCGTATAAAAGAGATTCAACACTCCTCCTGCTTCATTCATTACCATAACAACCAAAACAACAGATGCAGAAAGCAGACGAGAGCGAAAGAAATCTCACTAATACCTCACACAATGTCAAGTGGGTTGTCTGTGGATTTGTAATTCATGTCTTAATTAAACAA
The DNA here is from genome assembly GCF_947034865.1 of Barbatula barbatula. NCBI lineage: Eukaryota > Metazoa > Chordata > Actinopteri > Cypriniformes > Nemacheilidae > Barbatula > Barbatula barbatula. The sequence goes on along the minus strand of NC_136780.1, from coordinate 2,632,254 downwards.
CAAACAATTCCTTATGACAGGGTAACAGTACAGAGTTTTCACAGTAGTTAATCACAAAAAAATGACATCTTTACGAGCTTAAAATTTTATATTAATTAGAGGTCAAATTTAATAAATAAACAATTTTAGATTTTTTTAATTGCATTTCAGTTGCATTTACAAAGAACTTGTCTTGTTTTTTTCTAGTTGGTAAACCTTGTTCTTAAAAATTTATTTTGAGATTTTCAAACAGCGTTTATATTAGCAGTGTCACAATATAAATATGATATTACTACTAGCCATGATTATATTAATACCACGCATGGTAATATATTGTAAATTATTCAGCACCCATTTCAATTTTTGCCTTGACAGCCACAATGGTTACATACTCTCCTTACATTTTAATAAGCTTTGGTTAATCCAGTGGCCTAAAAAAACAACTAAATTAAAGACGAATTTGACTGGCAGCTGTATTTTTATTTTTAAAAGCACTTAAATTAATTTGCAAAAACAGAGAACTACGTTTTAAAAAATATTCAATGTTTTTTATTGTGCATCCCAAGTCATATCAGTCAAACTGCAGTTAGGTTGTTTTGATTAAGTAGTAATAACTAAAAAAAACAAAAAACTAACTAAAACAATAAAATATGATGCACGATTTTAAAATACTTTTAAAATAATAGTTCCGTTTTCACTTCATAGATTTTGCACTAATATGGTTTTGATGAATCTTTTTGCCATGATAACCTCATAGTCTCACCAATAACTCTTCTGATCTCAGTAGTAGCAAAAAACAAATCTCACGAACGTTTTGCACATCAAGGTTTACCATCTAGACACATCCTGTATTCTGTGAGAATATTGGAATGGTCATGACGTCATTGTTCTTGGCTCAGGTTTGCATGCAGGTTTGCCATTGGCTTATTGGTCCTGTGCTTCACTGTGTGATTGTTGGCTTGTGTTTGAGCGTTGTGTAGTCCACGGTGTGTCGTTCCAGTCCCAGGACGTGTGCTTACAGTCTGTGTCACTGTCTGTGCCCCTTGTGCTCTGGTGTATTTGTTCAAAACGATCCTCGGCTCCCACGGCGCACGTTAAGCGATCGATCCTCTGACAGGGGTCGGAGACGTCACAGTCATTGAGAGAGTCTAGTAAGTCTGATATATCAGGAATATCCCAACCACTATCAGGGTCGGTGCTCTTGCCCCGTTTTTCTCCAGTGTGGTTTATGCTTTCACTTAAACTGGTCTCCGTTGAGTCTCTGTTGAATCTATTTGAAGTATTAATAGATGGCTCCTTTTTGACTTCATCCGGGACAGACCCCGGTGTGTCTGGCTGAGTTAAATTAACCAGCTGTGATTGGCCGATCCTGGCTCCTGCTTCTTCTCTAGTGGGAACACCCACTGCCACGAGGATTGTGTCCATCTGACGCATGTAGTCCAGATGTCCTTTCACCTAGGAGCATGTCAGATGTTTTTTTAGTGATCAGAGCAATAATACTGCTTTTACCATACTTTTTTTTCAATGTTTTCACATTTTATACTGGCTTATGTGTTGTTCTGGGTAATTTATAAGATTGTAATGATACAATACATGATACTGGCTTTACAATATGATACTATCATGATATTCTGAACAACTTAAATGCAAATTCAAGATTCCAGTGTGTAATATTTTGGGGGATCTATTGACATAAATGCAATGTAATATAGATAACTATGTCTTCGGAGATGTATAAAGACCTTACCTAAAAAAGCATTATGTTTTTATTACCTTAGAATGAGCTATTTCTATCTACATAGACCGCTGGTCCAATAAAGTAGCCCCTAAACAGACAAAATGCTCTACAGAAAGCGTTTTGTAAATACGTAATCTCCTTCTGCAAAGAATCGAAAACGCAACGACATCTTTTTCTTTTGAAAGCAGAGCTTCGAACGGGAGGGGCGGAGTGAGCCGTTGGTTGTAATTCACAATGTCACCACTAAATGCTGCAAAATGATCACATTGCTCCTTTAAATAGAATAAAACTGAAATAACAGATTGATCTCCAACATTAACAATTTTTGTTGTACATACAACTTGTTGAAGATTTGGCAATATTTAAGGCTTAACTGAATCTTATATACGTTAATGAATAATAACTAAATAGTTCTGTTACGGAGTACTGACTAACATAAAGTAAAGAATTAAACAAAGCCAAGCCCAAAAAGATAACTTCTTAAACCATTATTATCACACAAAAAAAGTCATGTGTTGGCAGCTCAACCAATAAACAGACGGTTTAATCATATAGCTTCTCATTACAATTGTATTGCAAAGTATCCTTACACCCCTAGTAACTTCCAATGAATTGTAATGAATGGATCACTTCAAGTTGAAATGTCTCTATCTTACATATTCAAGTTGCCAAAAATCATACTTTTTTTTGCTTTAATTTCCATATGCGCACCCATAAGTGCTGGAACTCAATATAAATGATCGTACTGGCACCGTAATTATAATAATTACAGTCTTTTATGGGTGACAATTTAACAATGCCCTTTGTATTCATGAAGGCATAAATGTATTTTTCTACACAAGTAACTTAACAGACTTCCGAGGGAAATTAAACTTTGATTCGGTGATGATCTGACGTCACGATATGGCGAGGAAAATATGCAAATGCACTGCATTGATACCGAGAATGAAATAAGATTCTCATGTACTTACCACAGAGGACAGATCCACGTTAATTATTTTACGGCCGTGTGATTTGATTGGCTGGAGGCCGGCGACACACAACTGGACGGATGAACTTCTGTACAGATATCCAAGAAGCCAGTCCCCTCTAAACAAATAAAAATACAACAATGATGATGATTATTTTCATTGCAGTTATTTATCAAATTAAAATTATTTAGAAATTAAATTGAGAAATTATGCTTTAACAAGCAAAAACAGTCCTCTTATGGGTAAGTGCCTTCAAATATATGTCACTTATTCAAAGACTACTCAATTCCACAAAGAATGCACATTTTTATCATATAAATAATTGTTCTTCAACAGTTATCACAGCAGCAAACAATCTTATAGAAACCCTAATAAATATACCAAAGTAACCAAAATAATTCTAAAGGTATTTTATGGGCCCAATCCAAGTCTGACCTGCAATATCCGTTGACAATCTTGCCAGCCACGACCTTGGACAGCCGCCGCCAAACTTTCTCCGAACCATCCACAGGAGCTCCCAGCAGCACCACATCTTCCACCACACCTTCACAACCTGCCCGATAATAAGAGACAAACCGTCCTTCAAACGGCATCTGGTTCTCATTTACAGCCTCTCACATTTCTTTCTTTACACAGACAGAGCGAGAAGCCTGAGATTCAGCACAGCTCTCATTGTGACACTTCTTAGGGAATGAGCTGTTAAAGACAAAAGAATATGGCATGATCTTGGCAAGCTCAATGAAATGAAAGAGGACCTGGATCATTAGCGAGCTCCTCCAGGCAGAAGTAGATGACACGCGCTCCGAGACTAAACCCAATCAGACTGACGGGTCGCTTTCCCTGTGACAAGAAAAGTTCAAATGCATTTTAATAAGTCATTGAAACCGTATCAAAGTCAAATTTGGAGTTTTTATGACCTGCTGTCTGCTCCGCAGAACCTGGGCGAGATGTTTCCCCACGGCTGCCGAGCGGCTCAGGCAAACACTCCAGGGGTTGTCGATCACGCTGGCTACAGCCAGCAGAGATGCAGGCCATGTAAGAGCCGTCAATATGCCTGAGAAAGTAGAACCAGACCAACAGCAATATGGTTGAGCTGGCTATTAAAACAATGTGCGACAATAATGTTTATTTTTATTGTATCAATACATTTAATGTTCATTCACTTTCAAATCTTGATGATGCTGGGATTAAACGCAAAAACTCTGAGGCACAAAAGAGGTCTCGAAAGAAATTAAATCACATTCTTTTATTTAAATTATTATTAAAAAGAGTTGCTTAACTTTCAGGAAAATACTGATTATCAATCTCAGGATTTAAAAGAATAATATAAATTCAAATATGGCTAATCGTCAATCAATTTTGTATTATTGTTTTGCTAAATAAGCTAAAAGAATAATTAATTTTCTCTGAATAATTTTTCTTTCAATACAGAGGAATGGTTATTATACTGTAGTTTTTTTATTTGATTTAGTTTTATTAATATTGTATTTAATTATTTATTTTTAGATTTCATGTTAATTGTAGCTAAGGTTTTGGAATATGCTTTTGTCATTTTATTTTGCTATATAAGATTAATACATTTTATATTTTAGTATTTTTTTAGATTTGTTTATTATTATAATTTTAGTGCTTTAAACTTATTTCAATTATGAAGCATTTACATTTTTCGTTTAGTTTTTTAACCCAATCATTTTAGACCAATATTTTATTTCAGTGAACAGATCATAAACTAAAATAACCTTGTTTAGAGGACATTTATCAACCCCACCTTGAGATTCACCAAAATATGAAGTGATTTGTATTTTAATGAAAAACAACAGCGTTTCGACTGAAGAAATAAACATGGCATGAGTTTTTTGGACAGGACTGAGTAAATGTTCATATTTAGTTTAAGGTATCATGACATACGCATCAAAATCAACCACATCTATTAAATTAAAAATATTGATACAAAATATATATTACCAAAAATACGTTCACTTTACAGTGTTATATTAAAAAAGACATACTGCACCTGAGAGCACCGTGTATTTGAGGGCTTCCTGAGTCACGACACTGGCGAGTCCATCCCATAATGAGTCCAGAATAGAGCCTAGGTCTAATAAGTAGCGAGATTCCCATTTCAGACAGTATTGCTCACCACACGCTCCTAGACTGGACCACGGAGCCTGAAATGAGCCTGGACACAATGACGATGAACTGCATCTGAACCTCAGAATCTAAACAACCGTGTAGACGTTCAGTGTTCGATGAAGAACTCACTGTATTTGCCAGTGCAGAGCCATCCGGTCACAGCTATAGTGACATGAAGATGCTTCCCTGAACTCAATGGCAGAAACTCGAACTCTTTTATAGCACCAACACGCTTGTTCATTTTATAACCTGAATGGAACGAGTCGATACACCTTCAGTTTGTATGAAAACTCAAAGGTTCAATAAAGCTTAACTGACAGCATCTACGCACATACACAACTACATTGAATGGAAAATATCATGTTGTTAACCTTGAGTTCTGTTCATGCTGAAAAACAGCCACAAATCTCACACAAATTCACTTTTCAGTGTTGGAATCAAACTGGTTATGCTGGTAACAGGAATGTTATTTATTTATACATGAGTTGACCTGTTAATCCAGCTCCAGCGGCTCCAAACATAGAAGCCATGATGGCGATGCCTGTGGCTGATCCTAATGCAGCCGCTCCACCGGCACCCAGCACGGCCCCGGCCCCAGCCGCCACCAGAGGAGCCGCCAAGCCCCCCGTCACACCTGAAAACAACAACAACGTAGGAAAAACATACATCTGTCTTTTTAAAATATATGAAGCTGGCCATAATAGGCAATGAGGTTGCATGTGTAGATTAAAGGGGTCGTATGGTGCGAATACGTGTTTTTCTTTGTCTTTGGTGTGTCATAAGTTGACAATGCATGTATTCGACACGTAAAATTGCAAAAATGTAGGTGCCGGAACAAAAGATGCATTCTATATAAAAGCGAACGCTCACCCAGACCCGCCTTTAACGCCTCCTGTAACTACAACCCCACAAATCTACATCAGTTTGTGGTATGATTTGACTAAGACCGCCTAAATGTAAACGCAGCATTACATTTAGTTATTTAGCAGACGCTTTTATCCAAAGCGACTTACAAAGAGTTCGGGGAGCAATAAGCGATATGTCAAACAAAGAGCAATAGTACAATAGGTGCTTATACAAAGTCACTAGGATTAGGTGGGCGTACCTGCTAGTACAATTGCTTTGGAACCTGATGTTCCAAATATGGTAAGGGGCGTTACATTTCCGTCAAACGCTTGAAGTATTTGACCAATCACTACGCACTGGCTCATCGCTTTTCAGAGCGATGAGTTTTGTAAAAATTCGGCATGTTTCAGAGAGGCAGGGGGGAAAGAGGAGATACAAACATGCACGGTATGTAGAAATTACAGCATTTTTGAACCTCAAATCAGGTATACATTGCATTTCTTCTGAAACAAACTAAAAAAAATAATATTCGTTGCAGCCCTTTTTTTATATAACCCCTTTAAAACTCACCAATCACGGTTCCTCCACCCACAGTGGCTAGACCAATCAGCAGATAGCGTCGCAATTTACGACCCCTCTCCTTCTTTTGCCTTCTAGATGATTCCTCTCTGTTAACGGTAGAGTGTGAATTTCGTGTTATATTTACAGAAGCTATTTAAAGCTCACCATTTATTTACTGTCAACAGATCTGTTAACACATAAACCTGATCGGAGTAGAACACCGAGCAGAAATGAAAACCTTTGTAAGTCTGTAAATATAAAACACTTACGGCTGCGAGCGCTCCGTTTCAAAGGCGGCACAGAACACATTAAAAGAGAAATCAGCAAAGGCATTCAAGTTTCATGCCCACGTCAAAATGATAAATGCATTTCCATTGATTTCAAAAAGTATTGTGAAGATATTGATCGTGTCCAGGCTCTTCTCTAGTTTCCATTGATTTTAACCTTTTGAAATTGCAGATTGCTCTGAGGGAGTGTTGCGAATATAATCTTTTGCCATTAATCCTCCCACCAGAAAGCCAGTGTTACGAGTCAATGTTACTGAATGTCTGAGATGTTCAGCATAGAGAAATGGTTCCTAGAAACATATTCTTTAGTTTAACTCTTGGATCAATTGATAACAAAGCTTTTAAGTCAAGATTTATCAAGTAATAACGGCTTGCCTCGATACACATAAACGTTAATAACGTAAATATAACGTAAATATTTTTGAATTTCAAAATGTTTTTGTAGTTTGCACTGAACTAACCATGTGTCACAGCCTTTTATCAATTATTTTGAGTCACATAATAATGTATTAATGCACAACTGAACCTGACATTTCTAACGGACATGTGGAGAACCTCCTAAAACCTCATCAAGATGTTGAGGAGCAGCTCTGAATATATGGAAGTTTTGCTCACTCGCTCTCCTCCTCTGCCTCTCTCAATTTCTCTCCAAGAGTCTCTTCAAAATCTTCCAGCTGCTGCTGGGAGACGCGCAGTAGACAGCTGACGTGTCGGATCAGAACCCGGGCTCTTGCATCGTAGTGTCCTGCACGAGAGGAATCAGAAAGAGCTTTCGCACAAGAAACTTCAGGGCTCAATGCTACAGATTTTTTCGACTTGTACGGTTGGGCGAGTGATTCAATTGTTTACTGGCCACACCACAAGACATTATTAAATAAATAATATTATCTAGTTATTTGTTTGTTGTTCTTCACCTACTTAATTTTCATAAATAAGATTATGATACCATACAAACGATAAGCGTAAATCACAGAAATTGACAATCAATCAGAAAGTGATCAAATAAGAACAAGTTATCAAAATATGTGCATTAGCACAAATAGATGTAATAAAGCAAACATACAAATAAAAGAATCAGTGTTTTTCAGGTGTTCCAAGTTGGACTAATAGTAGTTATAAGGTCTAGAAATGATGTAAAACAACACTTTATGGTCCTCACTGTTAAAATAAAACCTTAGCAAAGTTCATTCATTTGTGGGTGTTTAAAATATGATCCAGACATTTGATCATATTTTACATATTATTAAAAAGTTACCAAACAATACAATAATATAAATGATGTTTTCTTCCCTGTCCACACAAGTCCGTTCGACTAGACGTGGAACATGAGCTCACCATCTTTGACAGAGAATGACACAAGATCCTGTAAAATAACAATATAAAAACACCACTTTTAGATAAACGTTCACACGTCAATGCAGATAGTTTGTAGTTATTTTTTGAATTGCGCACCTGCGTGATAGGAAAGGCTCCGCCTCTGAGCAGCGGCTCTGCGTTTATGATGGACAGGAAGGTGTCAGTACCTTCAAACCCGAGCCCTGCCAAAAAGGCCTGCATTACAGACAGGACAGACTCATCGAGATTCAGCCATCGTACCAACCTCTCCAGATACATCTCACGGAAACATCTGCATTCAAAAACGTCCCAATGACATTTAAAAGAACCAACATTTTACCCACAGATAACTCACAAGCACTTGGTGATCATCAATGTAGCGACTCGTTTACTTTTGCTCAGGTTCATGAAACAGCTGACCCAGAGACACGCCGCACAATCCGGCGTAGGCAAAACGTCCTGGTTCACTCAGCTGTCGACCAAACACTTTCTCTGCTGATAAATCATCTTGCTCTTGTCCTCCTGGATTTACAACAATACAATTGAGAACTGAAAATCAAAGCAAGGTAATATAACAAAGTGCATAAAATATGTGCAAACATCCAGACATGCTCAGTAAACAAAACTGCATAACTATGATGTGAAAGCTCAACGTGTGGATTAAAATCTGCATGCATTTGCATGTTTCCTTGACACTGTAGACATCAGCTGCGCAACTATATGATGTCATTACGCTTCCAAAAACCTGCAGCATTAGGTTTTCAACATAATTTTTCCCCACACAAAGCGCTTTTATGGAATAACTGTCTTATAACCTCTAGAAATAAATCTTTATTTTTTCCCAATTGGGTTGACAAAAACATACACTTTGTTATGGATTTATTTGATGGAAATGGAGAAATCTTATCTTATGAAGACTTTCTTTATACTTTCAACTTTCCTGTTCCCTTTAAAGAAATTCAGAAGGTTGTGAAAGCCGTTCCAAAGGGATTAATACAGCTAATGAAAAGTCACCTTACTTTTGCGAATAATGATCGACATTTTCCTGAATTGTCCATGGATGGTATCAATCTTTTTTCCTCTTCAGTTAATAATAAAAATTTTTGATTATTTCTTCAATCCGAACATAAAATTTCCCCTAGAGGAAAACCTTTTTGGAATGCTCAGATCCAAGATATTGATTGGAAACTTGCTTGGTTGTTCCCATTTAAATTCTGTATAAATAACAAAGTTAGAGAAGTGCATTTTAAAATTCTACGCAAAATTTACCCTTGCAATTTATCTTTATCTAAATTTATGGACATTGGTGATACGTGTTCTTTTTGTAATATGCAGGAGGAAAACTTGGCCCATTTATTTTATAAATTCTGGTCTGACGTAAGCTCCTTTTTATTTGCCCATATAAATATTGTTTATATGTTATCTCTTAAAGATATTATATGTTCATATACCAATGAATGTAAAATGTTTGATTACGTGGTGAATTTCTATATTTTACATCGTTTTCATTTTAAATGAGTCGTGATTACAATGTAGTTTTATTCTCATACACTCCAAAGTAATAAATAAAACCGGAAGCAATTAATAAAATTAGTTTGCCATGTAAGATGCAATGAAATCCCGGGCTCTTGGGCCCAAACCTTGTTTTGGTGAAGACCCCTTAGGGACGATTTACATGTTTTGTTATTATTTTGTTTAGATGCGTTTAGATGTGATGTGTTCAGATGCGTACAAAGCAGCTGTCGGACACGTGTATCAGTTCGACACAGCGGTGTCAAATCAGATCACAAGAAAACGGCATATACACACCACATCAAAACTTCCCAAAACAATAAAACCCAACTTTACTAACTTTAACACGCTTTAGACCCTTTCAACAGGAGGACTTTTATTTTGTCGTTATCTGTTGAGAAAATGTCAAGAACATTTGAAGATTTAACCGCACATTCGGTGAATAATATAAATACCTGGAGTCTGTTTCGGATCTTCATTGTTGTTATTTATCTGGGCCATTGGTTTCGTCCAACAGTACAGATAACACAGATTTATTCTCGCGTGTAGTAAAGTTTTACTTTACAGCTGAGGCGAAAGTTCACCAGAGTTGTTTTCTTTCTCTTTTACGTTCGCATAAGCGCCTCCCACCGGCCGCATTAATTACCGTTATTCCCAAAGCCCGCCTACTTGCCAATAGGAAGGGCAGGCCTATGAATATTAACGACGCAGCGTGACGTTGACTTAGTGGATTGACGCACAGATATGCAACGTCTCCACGTAAGCGATGAAGAATTATCTCATAAATATTACGAAGTGTAGGAAAGATAACAAGAATATGCAAGCATGACTTTTTTCATTTTATTTAAATAATTTAATCATTTTTTAGGTACGTGAAAGTGGATTAAATATTAGAAATAAAAAATATCGTTGAACCGCCAGCAGGGGCCGCTATTGGTACACAATAAACTGCTCTATAAACCCTCACAGATAACATTTGTGTATTGTTGTGCCAGTATCTGTCACTATATGTTATTGTATATAACGAAACATGTTTGATTTAATTACTTTAAAACCAACTTGGTTATTCAATTTAGAAAGCTATTAATATCTTTAAAAGCTTCGGTTATCCCTAATAATATTGCACTTAGACTTTAATGTTTTCTTTATCTGGACACATCAATTTATAATGGCCTCGGTGCATAATCCAAAATGTATAAAACAACTTTTTGACTTCCTTATGCATATTATCCTCGTCTTTCCTATTATTAATTTGTATTTTACTCCCGTTTCCAGAAAATGTCTTGATACTGATGAGCCAGAAAGACTGTTTGTGAAATGGTTATATCATTTTGTAAAAACCCAGAAAGCAAATCTGTGATCTAAAGTCACACGAGCACTCTAACGTGTCTATTTACCTTCTTTGCACAACATCTTAATGGAAAAACTGAAATGGATATTCGCAATTCAGCAGCTATTTTCTGTGCATTTCCAGTTAAGCACTGAATCAAATGATTTTATGTCTTTGCCTGGCATGCCAATTTTTCTCTCTTTGGTAATCATGTGTTCAGAAATCATGTGTGCATGAAGTATTTGACAAGAGCGAAGACCTCCAGAGCAAGACGATAAATTAGGAAAAAAAGACTGTTAATATAAACTCTACTCTGTTCTCTAAATAAATGTCATGTTGAACTTTCAGATAACATTCTGTTTATCTCACCGGCATCTTTTGATTTTCACCTTTTCTCTCTATTTCTACTTGAGAATGTACATTTTGCTGAGCACAGTTATCAGTCCTGCCAGTTTGTGTAAGCAACCGCTTTTTAAAAGCGCCTTTTTCACCTAAATATGACAAGATGCACAAGGTTCTCTGAATTAAACATGAACTCGATAGACCGACAGAGAAAGATTTCTGTGTTTGACTCACTTTTACATTGTTCGTTTATCTTAAAGATTTGAAGTCTTTTGTCAGATTGAGATCTTATGCAGACTGGTTAAGACGTTGCTTTTGCTACTTACATTACCAGCTGTATCATTTCTCATCCGTCCTGACAATAGCAACAGAGCCACGTGTGCTCGCATTAAACCTGGCACAAAGCACAAAGACAGAAAAATATAATGCAAAAGAGGTCAAGAAGGTGTGTTTGTTCAGATTGCAACAGGTTTACCGTCATCAGCTGCTTCACAGATCTGTTGAGACAACACCAGAGGTTTATCATCTCCTGATCTGAGTAGAGACACATACACATTTGCACGCACACACACATACCGTAGACAAGCAATCACAGACAGACAGATACACATGCACAGATGCATAGACACACACATACATAAACACACGCACGCACAAACACTGTGTACACACTCACACACACAGATAGGTATGCACACAGATAGACAGACACACATTGTACATATGCTCACACGCATATACACATATGAAGACAGACAGACACAAACCCACGCACACACAGACAGACACACTTGAACACACACAAACACTGTAGACAAGCAATCACAGACAGACAGATACACATGCACAGACACATAGAAACACACATACATAGACACGCACGCATGCACACACACACATACACACTGTGTACATGCACACACAGATAGGTATGCACACAGACAGGCAGACACACACACACACACACACACACAGATGGACACACTTGCACATAGACAGACACCCACACACAGAAAGTCACACTTGTACACACACACACACACACACACACACACAGATAGACATGTATACACAACCCTCTGCTGCCATTTTTCTAAGTCGCATGTTTTCTTTTTAGTACATCCCTAGCTGACTCTGTCAAGACAGGCCCTCTCCGCAGGGGGGATTCTTGAGGAATTTGGCATCCAATCAAAGACAATATAAAGTAAACACACCCTTGACATCCGCTCGACTCGGATAAAGTAAACACACCAAAAAAGATAATTTACAGAACACAAACAGACTCACGAAAACAACACTGGCTACTACATTTGCACCACAGCAACTCCCACATCAACAGTACAGTACATATGGCTGTGGGAAACCGATGCAGAAGTTTGCGTGTTTGTGTATATGTGTGTTTCTATGGAGAAGGCCAGCTGGACTATCTTTTGGGAATGATGGGATGGAGGAATAGATCATGATGTGATTAAAGAGAGATGTTAAAGGAGAATCACAGCTGTAAGGAACTCGGTCCAAGACTGGAAACTGCTGAATAATAAAATAACAGAGCAGGAAAGATTAGATGTGAAAATCAGAATGAATAGCTTCTTACAATCGCAGTTGTTCCGCCTATACCACAATTCTATTAAATCAAGAGCAAATTGACACTTTTGTTGAAAGAATAGTTTTGCCTGAGAAAAACCGACCATTAATCTGTCATAAAACCCTCGTGACTTTAAAGTTTATTACAGAGTGAGATCTCAGATGCCAAGACGGGCATAGCTCACCCAACTTACCGATCCCTAAAATAAAATTCTTTCATTATTTACTCACCCTCATGTCATTTCATATCAATGTGACTTTCTTTCTTCTGCAGAACACAAAAGAAGACATTTTGAAGAATGTTTGTAACCAAAGAACATTGGCCCCTATTGACTTCCACTGTATTCTCAAAATATCTTAGTTCCACCTTTGGTGCTGGTTTGACCACATGGGACAAAGAGCCGTCATCCGTTGACATCCGCCCAGTGGCCTTTATCTGGGCTTTGCTCGCAGGCAGAAGTGAACAAAAAAGACAGATGACACTTTTTGTGCCAGTGCAATTTATGGTTTCCATTCTAAATGATGCTTCTAGCACGCCACGCACCAGATAAAGGGTCATTTGATGGACACAAGGGCCTCATTGTCCCTGCATGTTTTTGTCCACGGCTATAATGGCTTTCTTTTTGGAAATTCCTCTTCCACTGTGAGGAATTCTTTCCAAGCTTTTGGGATGCCATAAATACACGAGGGAGGCAGACGCTGAAGTCTCACGAATGGATTTTTCAAGATTCAACGGTGCAGCTGGCAGAACGACGCTGCGTTGAAGCGCTCCACGGAAAAGTTGTAAAGTGGGGGTTGGCTCTGTAATTTTGGGAAACTCTGATACTGAAATGCTCTTTTTCCATGAAACCTAGATGGATGAAAAAACATTTTCCATTAGCTCCCATGCGGACGAAGACCTGCATTAAATCAGACAACTTAGTACATGTAGATACTTGCACATCAATGGTAAACAAATATGTTATCAGCCCCTCACACACAACGGCACATACCAACATATGGGGCCCATATGGGAAGCTATAAAACAAGCAGTGCGCAAACAGCTCGTGTGACAAACGCTGAGCAAGGAAACAAGTGGAAATCCGGCCATTCAGACTGCGAAGAAGAAATAAATATGACGCAGGTATTGAAGAGCCAGGAAGGCAGATCCTTATTCATGCAGGATGGGAAATTCTTGTCTGTTCCTTAAATATGTTTAGTTGATGCTTGGAAGGACATTATCTACGCCTGTTCTCCCTTATAGCACACTGGCCTCACGGGCTCCTTGCACTGAATGCTTCAGATTATCATACCCACGTATCAGCCTTCAGCCTTGTGCTCGCAGAGATAACAGAAATCAGATAACAGCTCTGGTCGATCTCTCATCCCTTTCTCGGGCTGTCATAATCAAGATGATTTCAACTTAAATAATTTGCAATAAAGCAAAAATGCTTATAAAGGTTTTGCACAAAATAGTTTGTTACACAGTAAACAACTGTAATTTCACAGAATGTACAAGGCTTTTTTTACAGATTTTTACATATAATGTCTGTCTTTCTGTAACTTTACACTTTTTGGTCGTATTTAAAAAAATACATGAAAAATCTGATAATAAATAAATAAAATGTACCTATAAATTCTGTAAAATCATTTTTCTGAAGTGCAGATTTGACTGTAATAGGGTAAATATAACGGGACTGCAAATTTACCTAAAAACATGTAATCTTACGTGAAAATATATAAATTGACCAAAACAATATCCATAGTTGACCCAACTCGAAAACAACCCAGCACTTGTTTCATAAATTGTATACATTGGCCAGTATACATATTGAACTCTAGTTCGGTATTTTACGTTGGCTCCATAGGCCTGATACACCACTTGAGACCCACCAAGTCCAAATCCCCCCCACTTAGACTAACATCAGACCCCATACGACTGAGACCTCATGTCTCAGCTCGCAACAAATGCTATTTTAAGCAGTATTTCTCTCCTATTTGCATTATATTTCCGCCCTGCCAAACTGAGAAAACTGAGCAGGGCATGGCCGTCTCTGAGGACTACGCTCACCATCACCCCTCACTATTTCTGAGTGCCATGCCTGTACCCTTCTGTCATACTCTCTCCAGAGCCATCTGATGACACAGTATCTAGTTAATACGAGCCCTATAGAGAAATCATGTGACCAACATGGTGATACAGTCATTTTGGCTGTTGATAGTTATTTCACCCAACATAAAAGCATTTTGTTAATTTGCTCCCCCATGTCGTTCCAAACCTGTATGACTTTCTTACTTATTTTGAAGGATGTTGGCAACCAAACAACACTGAACCCATTGAGAGACATTTCTCAGAAAGAAAGTCAAACAAGTTTAAGATGAAATGAGGGTGAATAAACCCAGACAGAACTTAAAAAGAAAATTGAAGTCCCTCTTTGAGAATCTCTCTTATGAAACTCTTTCCGAGTCTTTCTCGACCGTGTCTCTGGTTAAAAACTGTGCTATATGATATTTAAACCGCTCCCCTCCCACAATGACTGTATTTCCACTCTTGACACCCTGTGGAATGATATTACCTCACTTCTAAGAAGAATACAGAAAATCGATGAACCATTACAAAACACAAAGCCAAGCAGAGCATGTGTGCATTCCTGGGCAAAATTCTTCCAGGTGTACAGATGCACCTGATTTATTGAATGAAAGATCGGAGGAGAAAAAGCTCGCGTGTGCTGACAGCGTAGAAACGATGACAGTCAGACGAGGGTGGGAGCGATGCGTGTCCGGACTGGTCGGGGTGCAGCAGTGAAAAACCCTGTCCCAGAGAGAAATGAAAGAGCGCCGTCCACATGATACGTGATCGTGGGTATACTGTATATGAATGGAATAGAAAGCAGTCAAGTCATTCATTTTCTCTTCAAAGGTTTCGACTGGGCGTAGGGGTTTGAAAGGGATAGATCAAAAGAGGACACAAGGTTCAGTTACTGAATGTCACTCATTGGATGATGTCTGGCGTATAGCTGTTTGTTTAGAAGGCGTGTGACGTGAACATTGCTTACTGTAGGAAATACGCAGCGGAGGTCATGTGATTAAAGGATGTTTGTGGACGGGTCGTCTTGACTACATATAGTCAAAGTCTCTTGAGATTGAGATGACCTCACATATTTGCTGTAAGGTGCCTATTCGAATGCAAAGCTGTAAGGCTCAAAATAATAATCAAACGAAATCATCAGCATAAATAAGCGTAATTATAAGATACTATGACCTAACGCAACAAAGAGCAGATTCCAGTGCTTGTTGAGTTTTGTTAGATCGATGCCTTAGTGTGTTTGCTGGGCCAGTGTGAACTTGAGACGTTTTTCAATTTAAACTTTAGAATGACAGACAGACAGATGTCTGTATTGTGGTATTTTACTGTTTTACCGAATGACTCGTATCGTATTATCAATCATATTACATCATGGCATATACATCAAATTCTAATCATTTCTAAAGCACTTTTCACAAGTATGCATTAGTGCAAGCTTAGCACAACATTACAGATAGTGGAAGTAAAAGTGAAAATATGACCGTTAAGTAATGTGATGTACAAAAAGCATTGCAAAATCCAATTCCAAATTCTATAGAAACCATCGCAACATTTCTAAAGTTTTTAATGGTTATAATGGGATTTCATGTTATATAATGATCTCTGTGTTTGAGTCTACTGGTGACATGTTACAGTATCCGTGCGGATAGTAACAGTACTGGACTAAACCCAATTTTCTAATGGTTAATGGTTATAATGGGATTTCATGTTATATAATGATCTCTGTGTTTGAGTCTACTGGTGACATGTTACATTATCCGTACGGATAGTAACAGTACTGGACTAAAACCCAATTTTCTAATGGTTTAATGGTTATAATGGGATTTCATGTTATATAATGATCTCTGTGTTTGAGTCTACTGGTGACATGTTACAGTATCCGTACGGATAGTAACAGTACTGGACTAAACCCAATTTTCTAATGGTTTAATGGTTTATAATGGGATTTCATGTTATATAATGATCTCTGTGTTTGAGTCTACTGGTGACATGTTACAGTATCCGTACGGATAGTAACAGTACTGGACTAAAACCCAATTTTCTAATGGTTTAATGGTTATATGGGATTTCATGTTATATAATGATCTCTGTGTTTGAGTCTACTGGTGACATGTTACAGTATCCGTGCGGATAGTAACAGTACTGGACTAAAACCCAATTTTCTAATGGTTTAATGGTTATAATGGGATTTCATGTTATATAATGATCTCTGTGTTTGAGTCTACTGGTGACATGTTACAGTATCCGTACGGATAGTAACAGTACTGACTAAAACCCAATTTTCTAATGGTTAATGGTTATAATGGGATTTCATGTTATATAATGATCTCTGTGTTTGAGTCTACTGGTGACATGTTACAGTATCCGTACGGATAGTAACAGTACTGGACCTAAAACCCAATTTTCTAATGGTTTAATGGTTATAATGGATTTCATGTTATATAATGATCTCTGTGTTTGAGTCTACTGGTGACATGTTACAGTATCCGTGCGGATAGTAACAGTACTGGACTAAAACCAATTTTCTAATGGTTTAATGGTTATAATGGGATTTCCTGTTATATAATGATCTCTGTGTTTGAGTCTACTGGTGACATGTTACAGTATCCGTACGGATAGTAACAGTACTGGACTAAAACCCAATTTTCTAATGGTTTAATGGTTATAATGGGATTTCATGTTATATAATGATCTCTGTGTTTGAGTCTACTGGTGACATGTTACAGTATCCGTACGGATAGTAACAGTACTGGACTAAAACCCAATTTTCTAATGGTTTAATGGTTATAATGGGATTTCATGTTATATAATGATCTCTGTGTTTGAGTCTACTGGTGACATGTTACAGTATCCGTACGGATAGTAACAGTACTGGACTAAACCCAATTTTCTAATGGTTTTAATGGAAAGCTGATGGATCATTATAAAACTTTCTATGGAAACCATTAGAACCTGAATTGTTGTTTTCAGCATACTAGACTTAAAGTACACTGAAAAAAGACTGACTTTTGCTGCTTGTCCAATTTAATTAATTTAAATAATTTAAATCAACATAATTTTTGTACAATTTGTCACAATGTTTCATGTTAGGTTATGTAACTTAATCCATTCATGTTGGCACCACATAAATGATTTGTGTTTGCGTTAACATATAATTGTTACAACTGGGCAGAGGATTAACATTTCCCAGCATGCAATGCGTAAGATTTTCTTTATTAAGTGTTGTTTGTGTGTTTTTCAGTAAAGAGGAACACTGTCAGGGTTTGATGTTCATGTATCTTTGAGATTTAGAGGAGTTTGTTATATTTCTACGTTTTGTGGTTACCATTATTTAGTAAAGCGTTGCTTTGCTTAGGTAGTGGGCGGATTCAATTATGAATTTGAATACACTTTATTCTTAGTTAACTTCATTTCTTTATAGAGATAAAAGAAAATATTATGTTGCATGAACTTAAAACACTCAAATTGAGAACATTTGATGGAAATATGAGATGTTAACATATGAAACACAAACAATCAATTTGGCAACTTGAACATAAGGAAATAATGCTTTACTTTATAACGTGCAACCCATGTTGCCATAAACCATACAGATTTTACTCAGTGTACATTCCATAAACAAACTATATACATGTTGTATTGTGGTACATGAAACTATAGTATTACTAAACTATGCCCAAAAACATAAAACTTTCATAGTACGATAGTTTGGTGTGTGCGTTGTTTTCCACTCAAATGTGTCCAGAGCTGCAAATGTCCAGTTTCAGTTATAATGATACATGTGTCCATCCCTAACAAGAAAATAACTGTACTGTAAAGGCCAAGGACTTACAACCGGGCACAGGTTCAAGACGGTGACGCTGGTATCTGTCTAAAAGAGAGGCATGAGAGAGAGAGAGAGAGAGAGAGAGAGAGAGAGAGAGAGAGAGACCTGGAGAGAGAGAGAGAGAGAGAGACTGGAGAGAGAGACTGGAGAGAGAGAGAGACTGGAGAG
>NC_136780.1:2531097-2613377 GCF_947034865.1 Barbatula barbatula | reverse complement strand
AGACGCGTCGTGAAGGAGGAAAACTTCAAGAATTTACTGTATATTTGACATAAAGTCCGTCATGGAGGTCCGAAGGGGATTCACGTGCGTTTTCTTTTGCGCGTTTCTGTGGGCTGGACACGCGCAGGAGTCGATACCTCATTCAGGTGAGTCATGTTTGTCAAGATCTCAGTGTTGATTTAGGACTCGGTATCTTATTCAGATGAATCACGCGTTTATTCGGGAGTCATGACTGAGGTGAATCATATCCGTCGATTGTTAATTGTGTCCTATTCAGATGAGTCATTAATTTAGGACTCGGTGAGTCGGTACCGGATTCAGTACGTGACTCGGGGGAATCATATAGGGGTTTGATTCATGTGAATCATATGGACACCTGGCCAATAGAACGTGATAAAGTGGAGAATAGGATTTAATGTCTGATAATGTTAACTGGGGTATGTTTGTAATAAAGTTGTCATAAATGAAACAATAAGTTTAGAGAAATGTATGTTTATTCAACACACATTAGTCTTTCGTGACAACATTCAAGCCACATTTCTTTTATTTTACACCGAAACTTAAGAGTTTAACTCTTAACACAAAAAATGTGTGTTAAGAGTAAACAATAATGTGTAATTGAACTATTGAATCTAAAAGCTGAGTTTCAAAGGCCGTGCCCTGAGCCACAATAAGATATAGCCAGAATACAGGTGTGACAACTAGCCCCGGTCTCCTCTACACACAAACGATGTTCTGACCACATATTCATATCAAGTTCATGTCTAACGGTGATAAGTTAATGATAAAAACATATAATCGTATCACTGTTCTCAAACCAAACGTGAGAGCATGTGAGTTTGAGTGCTTGAAACAATCATTGCTAATGTCAATCATTCATTTCCCCCAAAGAATATAATCTTTCACTTTTTTCTCTCAGCAGGCAACATTTTTTCCACCAGCGATGCATGACATGCGTGCTAGAGGGCGAACGCATGAACTTGTGTGAAAAGTGTATACATTTACATTTAGGCATGTAGCATACGTTTGTATTCAAAGTGAGGAGACTTAGGAAATGATAAAGCGATGTCATCAAATATAACTCGTTACACCTTTTTTAATATGGTTTTCATAAAATATTTACGTAAACCGCAGTGATCTGAGCCCAAGAAAACTAAAATAAAAAACAGATGTTCTTTGTTGCGTTGAAATGTTTTTTTCCGGGCTGTGGTCATATATATGGGCGTCAAAATATAAAATACCAAAAGAAATCAAGATAATGTTATTGTTATTATTATGGATAGCAGGGATTCTCAACCTTTTTGACTCCAAGGCCCCGTTGTATTAAACAATGTTCAAAGGCCCCTCCCACTCACAAACATTTCTGCTCAATAAAATATTGTCGAGCTTGACATTAACTGTAAACATTTATATTTCATAAAAATGGCCGAAAAATAAGGAAAATTGTTGTTTTTTCGTTTTTTTTATGTATTTCAATGCTCGTTTTTTAACATATTTGTCTTGTAATCTCGAGGCCTCGTTGCAAGTCAACTGGTTCCCCTGTTGAGAACCATGATCTATAATAAAACATTAATAATAATGCTATTCGTCAAATTCATCTTCAATTTTTTTATTTAGCTTTTTCTGGCCATTGATTCATACTCAAATATATAAGTGTCGGTAGGAGGATATTGTGGATCTTAATAAACAACTGGTTTTCGGAAGTGTCAACCAGACATACTGGTGCTGAAATATTTACAATATTATCTTGCAGTCTATGTAATATTAACAAAATTTCAAGATAATTGACAATACCGGTAAATTGTTGCGACACTTCTAGGCTTTTATCATCGATTTTCAAACTGGTATGGTGTATTGGACCTCTTATTGAATCTTGAAAGCAAAGGTTTCTCATCATGCACCGTACCTTGGATTCAGCTGGTCAAGCAACGATAAGTTATGTTGTCACAGATCCAGCTGACCAGAATCGCTTTGTTTATGAAAACAGCAGCGAGTTCAAATGCAATAAAATATAATGTGACAAAAAAGCAGGAAGTGGGAGACTAAAAGATGCATTACAAGGATTCTTTTGGTTCAGATGGCCTCCTCACTTCGTCCAAGTGGCAGTGGATTGTATTTTAGTAGCAAACACTTGGCAGGATTCTTATAAACCTTCTCTCTGTCTCTCTCTCTCTCTCTCTCTCTCTCTCTCTCTCTCTTCAGTGGCTGTTGGAATTCCCTCAACATTCCTTCTTTTCCCTCACACGGAACAGCCAATTCTCACCTCCTTTTTTTCTCCATCCTTCCCCCTACCGCCGCCCCCCCCAGGTTGTAACCTCCAGGACCAGTAGCAGCTCTGCTCTTTCCCCCATCTGTTTATGTTTATCGTCCAGCTCCAGGTTATAGGGCTCTTCTGGCAGGAAATTCCTCAAACGTCCAAATCAAATGTCCCACCTCTTGAAATACTGCGAAGCTCTCCCATGTCCCAATAAATCCTGCTGTTTTCGTATCCCTATTTTTAGGGTCTGTTGTTCCAGCTTTCTTTCTTCTTTGATGGCTTATTTCCTCTCACACACAGGTCTCGAATGTGGCCCAAAAGGGAACGCAAGAGAAAAAGTTTGTGCAACCAACACAACAAAAACTGTATCTAAATCTATTCAACTGGGCCAGTCACCTAGCAACCACTCAAAACCCGTTACCAACTGTATAGCGACGCCTAGGATTTGGGATGGGGTCTATTGCAAGCAAAATATTTGCTTACCTTTCCATTTCAGGTGTTCCCGGAGCTCAGTTGGTTGAGCATTGCATTAGCAACTCAAAGGTTGTAGGTTCGATCCCCTGGGGCTAAACATGGATAGATTGAATTGAAGTCACTTTGGATAAAAATGTAATAAAACGCAATGTTGGCTTGCATAATCTCACAAAGACCTTCTTCATACATCTCAGAGTCTCTGGAGCTTATAAACTCTCTTAACCAACATGTATGTTTTAAAAAAAAAATCCTAACATGGTTTTTAAACATCCACTGTCATGTTTTACCTCTAGTTCTGAACTGCTGCGAGGGGGATGTCCTGTTCCTCCTTGATTCTTCAGGGAGCGTGGCCTCCTACGAGTACTACCATATGGTGAATTTCCTATCCGAGCTCCTGTCACCTTTCTCGCTGGGGCCGGATGCAGTGAGAGTGGGGCTGCTGCAGGTCGGGACCAAGCCCCACCTTGAGTTCGGTTTTGACGCTTACAGTAGCCAAGAGGGACTTCAGGGGGCTTTACAGAGGACTAAACAGCTAAAGGGGGATACCAACACCGTAGATGCTTTGCTGATGGCCAGGGATCGGGTGTTGAAACCGGGCTTGCCTGGAGGCGCAAGACAGGAGCTCCCAAGGGTTCTGGTGTGGCTGACGGATGGTGTGGATCCCGGGGAGGTGCAGGAGCCGATGGCCCGACTGAAAGAGGAGGGCGTGGCTGTGCTGGTGGTCTCCACCGGCCATGGTAACTACCAGGTGTTGAGAGAAGTCGTAAGCCCGCTGGCGGAGGATCACTTGTTCTTTGTGGATATCGATGACATAAATATCATCACAGAAGATTTGAGAAATGCCATTATTGGTGAGTATTACCTTCAAAAAACACATGCAGAAAAACATTTCTCATCCTTTATGTCATTCCAAACCTGTATGACTTTCTTCTGAAAAACACAAAAGATGAGTTTCTAACCAACGTTGGTAACCAAATAACATTGACCCCCATTGACTTCCATTGTATTGTACCATGAACACAGAGATATTTTCTTTTGTGTTCCACTGAAGAAATAGTCGTTAACAGGTTTTGAAAGACATAAATGATGACAGAATATGTATTTGTGAGTGAACTAACCCTTTAAAGTGAATTTCTCTCATATGCTTATGAAATGTATGGTCATGCCACAAAAACGAGTCAGTTTACTAGATTAAGGTGGTGACTACACTACATCTTAGTCATAATCATTTAATGAGACTCTTCTAAACCGCGTAAGTGATCTAATGTGGGTGTGAACGGCTCCGTACCTCCACCCAAGCATCCCGACGGAATCTCGGCCTCCATGCCAGTCGTTTCTGACACAGACAGCTTGAGACCGCTCCAAGAGAAGTCAACCTTAGAGGAAACGAGGATACAAACAGAGACACTGTAATGAGAGATGGGGGGCTATTAATATTAAAATTATTTTAGACCCCCAGAGGCTAGACGTAGCTATTTATATCTCTCAATGCTCCGTGCATATATAAGGCGTTACATATGTGGGCCCTTCTAGACGCTTACATAAACAAAAGCAGAGATCGTACGCAAACATTTTGACCAGACTGAGCGCTCCCCTTTTGGAAGTTGCTGTCGACCATGATTTGATTTAGTGACGATTAATACTCGATGAAGTGTGAGGATCTGTTTAGCAGCGCTTGCAAGACAAACACTCTTCTTTTTGCGTACACTTTAGGTTAAAGGTTTAGAAGTCTTTCAACATTATTTGAAGTGTCATGCTGTATTTAAAGACATTAATGATTTCTCAAATTGTGTTTTGTAAAAGGTGTGCTGTTACTGAAATGATAACAGCACACAGATGAAGAAATCCTAAAGCTATGGACCAGAGTATCCTATCTTTTTCTTTCTTCCTGTTCAAACAGAGATTATTCGCGCCGAGAGGTTACAAGTGAATTCGGTCACCACTACTACAGCTGTTTTGGAATGGAGACCTGTGTTGGCTGGCATCGGCTACTATGATATCCAATTTGGGCCCATCCGAACGGAGGGGACGGGCGGTGGGGGAGGATCAGGCACCAGTCCTGGTACAGGCTTGGAACCCTTTAAAAGAATTACACGACCTGGAGACGCCAGCTCGGCCAAGCTGGTTGGTCTGCGCCCAGAGACAACGTACACAGTGACTCTCACCCCGAAGTCTAACCTGGAGTTTCTGAACTCTCTTTCTGCCAGTTTTACTACACAACCAGGTAGAAGGAGCTTAACGTGTAGATCAGTCATTGGGTGAATTATTCGAGTAAATCCTGTACAATTGTCACTCCTATAAAAGTATAACAGGGGTCAGTTGTGCAGAAAATAGTGGTAATGTTACAAAACCTGCTTACATAGGCTAAAGCCCAGATAGCATCGCATAGGTGTCCTATATAAAGCAATCCCACAATGCACTGTGACAAACAGAAAAATATACAGATAGTAGGGCTGTCAAACGATTAATCACATTCAGAATAGTCAAGTCAACTTTATTTATATAGCGCTTTTTACAATTTTTATTGTTACAAAGCAGCTGTACATGAAACATATTGACTATAAGCAAAACATTTAAAGTTATACAAGTAAAAACAAAAAAGGTGAAAACACAGAAGACACACACGCACAGAATAAAAGTTTGTGTTTACAAAATATGTCTATACTGTGTATATTAATTTTGTATTTATAAACACATACATGTACACAAATTTTGGAAATATTTACATGTATTTATTTATATTTACCAATCATTTAAATATATATTTATTTGTTTTTATCATTTATATTTTTCTTAAATATATTTATGCATGTGAATGTTTTTATGAATACAAAATGTTTAATTCTGGCCTATTAGATAGCACGATAGAAGAAGTGAGACAAAGTGAAATCTATTTCGTTTAGTACTGACAATAAGATATTTACGAGGCAGTAGATGGGCCATTATGTATTAATGAGAGACAGTGTATGTATTGTGTAACCTATATCTACTATACGTCAATATTATATCATTTATTCATTTTTAAATATTTAAGAGAGCAATTGTAAATTGGACATTCATTCATTTTTTACCGTACATTCAAACATTCTCCTCTCTCATGTTTTTAACCCAGTAAATCCCCCCCGGCCGGAGGTCCAGACTCTTTCTACAGTGACCGTGTCAGATTCAACCTCTGACAGCGTACGCTTGAGTTGGGGTCCGCTGCTTCCTAACCTCATTCAGGGTTACCAGCTGGAATATTCAGCATTGCCTACTGGACCGCTCCAGGTCGTCACCGTCAGCAACCGACAGAACTCCACCGTCCTAACCAACCTTCAGCCTGACACTCAGTACCTGGTTACCGTGAGCGCGAGGGACTTTTCTGGAAAAGAGAGAGCCATGTCTGTTAAAGTCTGTACACAGGAGGGTAAGCACCCGTGTCTGCGATTGTGCCATAACATGAGACCATCAATAGTTTCATTTTCAACTCTGCATATGTCGCATGGTTTTTCCTTCTTTATTATAGCTGTGTAATGTTGCTGTATAAGTTTGGTAACAGTGAGAAAAACTGCTTTGCAAAAACTTCCCTGGAGGTTTATGCTTAAAACGGATCAAAACAGTATCTCTCTTTGAACCATTATAAATCAATTATTTTACAAAAGTACATTCGCAACTTAATTGTGAATATTGGAATTTGCAAAACTACCAACGATTGTCTCATGTTGACTCTAATTAGTAAGTATACACACTATAGAAGTCCACCCATCTGGAAATGTATGACCTCACTTCTGGTCCTATTACTCATTTGACATTTCACTGCGATCCAAGTGACTTTCCGTAAACTTGGTACAGCTCAAAGACCATAAGTGATGAGTTTTTATGAATGAAGCCTTTCGGTTACCGGCCCAGATCTTTAATCATTCGGTTACACCATCATTGAATGCAACGTTATCCCCAAATTTCCTGAATCATCCCCAAAATTGATGAGAAGCATGTGGAATATTTATTTTCTATTCTGACCACACCCTTTAGTTTTCCTGCAAATGTAATTTCCACATTCCCTGGCCTCCTACGGAAAACTTGATCTCTGTGTGTCCCTTTAATTCTCTCTCTTGCTTTCAGGGTTGCCAGCTCTATCTGATCTGCAGCTGACCACAGTGGGCAACGAGTCGGTGCAGCTCCGCTGGAGAGGGAGCGCTGACGGTCTCCGTGGTTACTGGGTGACATGGGAGCGAGGACACACCCAACGCTCCACTCTGTACTTACCACCCAACCTCCTGTCCACCACCCTCAACCACGTGCCCAGAAGCGCTCGTGTTTGTGTGTCACCGGTGTACCGTACAGCTCGTGGAGAGGGGATCTGTTGCACTGCTTAGGTTCAGGTGAGATGTCAGTCTGTAAAAGTGTTATTGTTACCCGAAAAGGATCTTAATACATTATTTGCCTTAACTTCAATGGGCACCTGTAGCTTTATCTTACTACTGAAAGCTTCGTTCTGCATTGCCGCCTATTGAAAGTTGCCATATTTTATGAAGACAAATATTGCCGTGCAAATCCCTGATATTTTATTTTATTATATCAGCCACTGTTGCACTTGAGAATAAAGTGATTTCTGTTTTATATCAAATCAGACAATGTTGCCAATTTCTATTTTATAATACTATATTTCCCAATTTTAATTCAGATATTTATATAGTGCTTCCTCACCAATCTTTCATTGTTGCAAAACACATTTTATCTGTTTGGATAAAGGAAAAAGTTTAAGACAAACAGGAAAATGTTAAGATGCACAAATTTCCATAAGATTTTGATTAAATAATTGTGTAAATTGTCCCTTGATGCTTTTGTTGAGCAGTGCAATGTCACACATAATGTTTATCCAGTACAATAATGCAATTACAAAAATAACAAGGGTACCTTTTGTTTGTTTTACTTCACAGCCGCGGTGACCTGGAACTGTAGAGCTTATCCTCGCCAAACGCTAATGAAAGGGAGGATTGAAGAACAGAAACTTTCCATTTATGGAGACACGGAGGCCAGGACACTGTCACTGTCTGAACACTCTTCACCTGTAGATGGTGATCTTAAAACACATCAACTCAACATGCACTGAAAACTGACATGCAATACGCTTATATGCTACAAAGACAAGACCACTTTGGAAGGAATGTTATGAGTTCAAAACCAGTTATGGTATTGAAGCTGTCCAGTTGGCATTTTAGTGGTGAAAAAAACGATCTTTTTGCACATTAATTCTTTTTTTAAACGCAGGGAAGAGTCAAAGCATTTTAGTAATAGACATTATCTCACAGATACCGCCAATAGAGTTGAACTTGTTTTGGACACAGAAAAATTCTTTAAATTTGCCACTAAATATTTATGCATTTTAAATGTTATCAATGTTTTCATTATGAGAGGTGGAGCACTTATCAGTAAACTATTTTTAACAGTAGTTTTGTAAATACTTTGCATACGCATTTAAGTGATATTTATC
This sequence comes from Barbatula barbatula, assembly GCF_947034865.1. Classification (NCBI taxonomy): domain Eukaryota; kingdom Metazoa; phylum Chordata; class Actinopteri; order Cypriniformes; family Nemacheilidae; genus Barbatula; species Barbatula barbatula. The sequence continues at coordinate 2,605,173 of NC_136780.1, read as the reverse complement.
AAAGACATATCTGGTTACTGTATTTTCTAGATTTCTCCAGTAGTTTTACATCTTACAAAAGGGAACAATAAGACGTGTTTAGAGGGAAATCTAAATACCTCCATCACTGGTTTTCTTTAAGGTTAATAAATGTATTCATTTGTAAGCTTGTAACTCTTTACTGTTCCATACGTGTGCATTTTATAAGCAGTGAGAGAATCTGGCTTAGATCATAATCACTGTGGTTTAAGGATTAAGAGTTTGCAGATGTTGGTTGTAGAAGTTTGGCTTTCTTACTACATGCTTGAAAATAAAGGTTAATAAAAGGTTCTTTGTCGGGCTGTATGGGATCATAAACAACCTTTTACATCCACAGAAGTTATTAGAAGATAAGACTGTCCATCATTTCTTTTCAAAAAGCTATTTATACATTATCCAACATTTTGTTCATGTTTGTTGCATCACTGGCAGGTTTTTCTGGATAAGGAAGATTTAGTTGCACGTCTTAATCACAGCTTTCAAAATGTCTTTAGTTTCTAAATAAATAATTTCTATTTCAGTCTGTGTCACTTTGTCTTGTAAGCTTTGAAAATGCTATTTACCCATTAATCTTATGTATAAAATTTTCCATCTATATTTCTTTTTCTAACGATTTGATACAATTACTAAAAAGACATATTTAAGAAATAATTTTCCGATTAAATTTCACAAGATCAACTCCGATGTTTAATATGACATACATTCAGCCAAGCATTCTTTGGCTGAATGCCAAGAAAGCAAACGAAAATAATGAACGGTTAATGTTTGACTATATTAGATACAAAAACGCAGCCATCAGCCATTTATTCAAGGAGAATATACTGATCGACAATACTTGACGTGTCACTTTCAAACAGAAAAGAAGTGCACCCACACCCAACACAGTCTTTCATTCATTCACTGCACACAGACCACTCAAACCGAGGATCAGTCCCACCCACGTTTGATCTAAATGCTCAGGGTGTTGAGCGCCGGCACGAGAGTAACGGCTTCAGGTGGATTCTGATTCTGGTCATGTGACCCTCTCTCCTGTAAAACCTTCTGCCTGTGTCTCTCCTCCTGACGTTTTTTCTTTTCTCGGCGCTGAATACAAAATGAAAATGATTGATTTAAATTTTCCATCAAAGATCAAGCCACTTATAATATACCATACTGTTATCTCAGTCACCTTGAGTTTATGTGAGATGCTGCCCTCTGTTGTTGATCTGTTTTCACTACATTCCGCTTGCATGCTTTGGAAAAGAGGGTGTGTCTCTGACGCAGAATCTCTCTCTGCCGATTGGTTATTTAGCTCAGAGTCCATCCAGTCGCTATGGCACTTCTCTGACATGGCACTTAATTGACAAAGATTCTCTGATTGACCTGTAGACACAATGCAGCGCGGTGAGAAAAATTAGAGAGGGAAGATAGCAAGCAGACAGAGATTTAGAGGTTGACTGACTATCAGCGCAGACTAAACTCAAGATCAGCTCTTCATCTTCAGTGAGAGACTGAGAAGGGGAGGGGTCTCTGTGGTTTTCCTTCTGACCGTCTCCAAACCGTCTGGACTTATTCAGCTTCTAAGAAAATATTGCAATAATGTGTATTAATATATGACAATCATATAATTTAATTTGCTCATGCAAAGAAACTGTAACAATGTATTTCGGTTCAGACCTCTACACACAGATGCGCCGGGTTTTCCGAGTTATCTCCGATTTTTCTGACGCTGTCATAGTGGTCTCCATAGCGATATGCGATGTGAAGCTCCCGGTATGTAGATTTCTCTGTACCATTAATCTAAAAGTACAAAAAGAAAAGTGTTACTTTTTTGTAAGACACAAACGCTTTAGAATCACACGAATCAAATACATAAATGATCCGTTACCTCCCACAATGGAGCGTTTAGCTGATGAATAACCACTTTCACTTGCTGACTGCGAGCAAAGGCCACGATTGCGTCATTTCCGGCGAACGTGCCTGGCTGGGAGAGGTTTAACACTGAGAGAGCAAAATAAAAACATGTTAAACATCTCTAACCACATGACTTAGCTTTTCTTCTGAAAATTCTTCTTACCATGCTTAGCGAATGGCACATCATCTTCCACAAAAGGCTCAAAGTCCTGCCTGTGTGTCGTCATGTACTGCACCGTCTCCTGTCGGAGGCGCAGGTGACCTCGTGAATGTCCTTCCAGCTGATCGCCAAGAGCTCTAAACAAACAGTTTCTGCAGTGGAACACATGAAAATGACTTCTCAAATATGCAATCGATATAATCGTTGTGTGCCACACGATCGCACATACCCATCTCCAGGAACCTCTCTCAGTCTGAGACCCAGAGCTTGAAGCTGGTTGGAGAAGCTGACAAACTCCTCTCCGTCATCTCCTGGTGGCCGGTTTTTACGGTCTTTAACCAGAGCCCGGCGGGCCGCCCTCTCATCCCTTTTCCTCTCTAATTCACACTTCTTGTTCCCTCGGATGGGCTTCGCTGACTGTTTCCTTGACATGGTGACGCTGTTGTGTTACACTTCCTCTTGCACCAGATGAGGTCACAAATCTATCGGTTACACACAGTCAACTGAAACCTAAAATAACATCGCGAGATCACATCAGTAATGACAAGGAGACTTGCTTTGACTTCAAATTAGATGTGTACAAATGTCACACAAAAAGCGTCAAATTAAATGCCTTATACCAGATCAGAAATACAGTTCTTAGTTAATCATTTTGGCTTGTTTTCATTACATCTTTTTAAAGCAAGATATATTTGATGAAAGCCTTGTTTTTTATTTCAAACACAAAATTAAGTGAGAAATCTAACAATGTGAGCCGAAAATAAATGAAGATATTATTGGCTTAATGTCTTGGAGCATTGTAAGTGAGTAATCTATCTTGATATAGGAATGTTTGGTTATTAGTACTGAAAACTAAGAAATCATTTTATTTTGTATGTATACGATAACTCTCAGATGGGGTTATTTCAGGTAAATTGGGACACTTTTGACATTAAGATGACCATCAACATTTGTCATTTTACCATAAAAACTAAAGTTGAGCCTAGACCCACGTTTCTTACTTATCACCCAAAAGTCCACGATACTGTCATTATATAAGAGTTTCTCAAATTTTAACTTGAATTATAACATTCTGTTTTTGTATGTTGTTTATTTAATGTATCGAACTGTATGTTAGTTGGACCTAAACTGCGTAATAAAGTTTGATGACGATGATGAACTTTGATTTTCACAAAATGCAGCACAACTCACTCCTGTCCTGAAGCCACTGAATGTTGAGAGTTTATCTGCTTTTCATCCAGCTCATTTAATTAAATAAACGCATATTAACTTAATGTAACGAAATAACTTCGGCTGAATAAAAGGACAAAGCTTTAAATGTGAAACGGTGACAGACCGAACAGAGACACGCAGAAGTGTCGCGTTATAGAGACAAACTGGCAGATTTTAACGATAAAAAGAAAATCGTTCGTTACGACAAATCGTACAATTATACTATAAAAGTAACAGTTTACTTACATTATCTCATGATATCAAACAACACAATCACATTCTGTCTCACTCGAGTCGGAACTGTCTCTGTTTGTTTACTTCCGAGACACTTGAGCCTCACTTCCGTTTTCGGCTTGCCTTCAAAATAAAGGCCCACTGTGATTTATTCACTGTGATATATATATATATATATATTATAGAAACAAAGGTCATATATTATTACGCTATATTTTGTTATTGAACTTGTGTAAAAAAGAATAATTTGAAAACATGCGATGCAAAGATAAGCGATGCTTATTTTTGCTTTCAAAACAAATACATACGTATATTTTCATGAAATACATAATTGTTCTCCTAAAGCACACTGTGTTGTATTCTTTTTTTATTCTTTTTCATAGTCAATATATATATATATATATATATATATATATATATATATTTAGCAAAAACGGCTAAATAAAACGTTTGGTTCCCAAAGCCATCAATAAATCACCGTCTTTATTATAGATAAGTAAGATTTTCTATAGTTATGATCCGTTTGATCTTTCGTAGTGTGCATTAAAAAATGAAATAGCTTTTCTCTTAAATCTTTTGAACCTCTATTGTTTAGAACGTAAGTTTACAGAAAGCAATCTTGGAGAAGATGATTAAACACATGACAGGATTGTGTGACAACCCCAACAGATGCTGACATAAACAGAGACGTTTATAATAAAATAAAAGTACAACATCAATACAACGGTGAGAGCGTTTTTTTATTTATTTAATGGCGGTCAAACATAGCACAGTCAGTCCACACATGACTTTTATACATCCTTTATAAATAGTTCACTTGAAAGAAAATCTTTACACCATCTGAACAGACGTACACAATAGTCAAACTATAAACTCTTCTCCCTCTTTCTGCTGCTCTGCAGCTCTCGGCACATTAACAGAGTTATTTCCTCACGACGTGTCCCACACATCAGTGCACAAGCAGAACATCTTTCATGGCTTGACTTTCTTCATACGAGCCTTATGAAGCGTGTGCCCTGAAGCTCATGCGCCTCTGCCTGGTGGCGGGCATCTCTTTGGCCTTGGTCTCCATCACAGCGTCCATTTCGTCGTCCTCTAGGATGGAGGTCTGTGGCTCCTGGATCAACTCCTTCACTGTTATTAGCTCATGCTCCTTGAGCATCTCAAAGTCATGCTCCTCCTGGTCAGGGAAGAAGGAGGAGGCCATTTGTACCGCTCCGCTCATCAATCCCAGGACGGCCAATGTGCCGCCCACCAGGTAAACCTTTAGGCAGCCCTTGGAGGGACCGGCGCTCAGCATTTCTTTTGCGAAAGGAATGATCTCATGCATTGTGTCCATTTTGGTTGGTTTAGCTGTAGAGGTGAGAGAGTGAGAGAGATTATGAGTTTAATAGAATGTTGCTGATATGAGGCTGTCGCTTAACCATATTTCTAAAGACTTAAATAAATGACAAATATTAACTTTCTACAAAATTTCACACATTTTGATCCGCGTTAAAGGTACAAATAAACTCATTTGATCAAATATCAGTTACATTTCAGTCGAGATGAATAAATACTCACTTTTTTCAAGCTGTAGAAACCCCTCTCGGATGATAAATCCTCGTAATGGTAATCCTGTGTTTAGTGGGTGCTGAGGCACAGGCGCTCTGTCTATTTAAACACAGCGGTCATATGTCTACACCCACACAATATGAATATTCATGACTGCGGGGCAGCAACTTTTGTCCAAGTTGTTCCATGTGAGTGAAGGCTGACCGCGGATGATAACATTTTGGCAAGATCATATACAAGCTGAGGAAATCTGTGCCACAGAAACATTTGTTTGCCTTCACGGTACGTGCTGAGCATGTAGAAATAGATAGAACTAGAGAACTAGATGAGCAAACATAACGTTAATACTAAATCCACACAGATAAACGAACAAAGAACACAATGTCTTAATCAGATGATATGAAGTTATGGCAAAAATAAATAAAAGTCTTCTAAATGAGAAGTATATACAGAGCCAATGTGAGCCAGGTTTCATGATATCACGATGATATTTATGATTATCATATTAACTTACTATGATATTGAAGTTAATGATGTTACAAAGAAAAACATTACATTTCCATAAACATGTTAATATATGTCCTGCACAGTCAAATCGCCAGTGTTAAAAAATATATTAACATTCACAAGGAAATATATAATCCACATTCTCAAAGTGTGGATTATACAGTACATACATTGTGAGAGTTTATTTGAGCTTTTTTAACACTGCCGATTTTGTGGTGTACAGTTTTTGGAAGTGAAGGAATATAAAAGTCCACTGTCTAATGTTAATCTATTTGTTTAATAAAGGAAATTCGACTATGACAAGAGCGGCCACATCACTGTGACCTTTCCTCTACTGCCCCATGTGCTTCTGCTATTGTGAAAATCAGTAATAAAATACGTTTTACGTTTTAAGAAAACACGTTTTGATCACAATTTTAAATGTGACTTTTAGTTTTTGCAAAAGTCACATGCTCCCGGAGGAAAATGCTATAGCTCAGATTAGAAACTTCTTTTTCAAAGCTCAGGAGATCAAATGAAGCTTTAGTCGTGCTTTACAGAATCAAGAATCTCAGATGTTTCTCCAAAAATGGCATAGAGGAGATTATAATAGAAACAAACAAGTTCAAATGAATGTGTAAAATGAACGCGTATTGTAGAGGTAAAACAATCTGGATGCGAGTAGATTTCATGAGAAATGTTTGATTGCAGACTTGACAAATCGGAGCTCAGTTTGAGACTTTGTTGAGAGTCCATTTCATCTCATCGATGTCTAGAATAAACAAGTGTCAGGTCAAGTCAGCTTTATTTATATAGCGCATTTTACAATTTACATTCTTACAAAGCACCTGTAGAAGAAAACATTGACTATAAGCGAAACATCTAAGGTTATGCAAGTCAAAACACAGGTCAAATATCAGACTATAAATTCTTACATGCGGTGTTAATTATATAAAACTATAAAATTCTAGCAGTGTGATCTTAGAGACATCTCAACTGTGATTTATCTTTCTTATGGGCCGTGTTTGTGTACTCTAATAATATATTATTATTTTACAAAGTGCCTCGGTGAATAGTACACAAAGTTTGCAAAACTTTTGATCAATTTCGCAAAAGCAAAATGGCAGATGCAATATTAATCATTTGTTTTATTTACATTGCAAAACCAGGTTTATTTACTCTATCTGTAAAATATTGTGTGAATATTAACGTTAAGATGCAGTAATATTAGACCTCAGGTCCTGGAAATGGAGTTAAAGCATCATTCATCAGTCTCTTGGGCGACTGCTTGCATACGAGGTGAGAGGAGAAATGAATGTTGGGCAATACTGTAGTTTGACTCACAGTAGACAAGCGATAGTGATTGTGAGGACAGACCGCATCAGATACTTTTGACCCATTCTACAGTGATGTGTGCCACGCTCTCTGCCCTGCATGTACAGACAGTGTGAGGAAAGACGTTCAACATGCTTTACTCGTGTTGGCACCGCAGACGTGATGGTTTGGTGCAGGAGTACACAACACAATATACAGATTTGTATTTACAGTATTTTCTTTGCACAGCCTAAAGCCTACATCTTTTTTCACTATAGTTTGAACAGAATATGTATATTAGTGTGTATGTGAATATCTTGATTCTGTCCCACGTCTTTCACTTTATCAGTCGACTAATTCCAGGACGACAGACCATCATAACATCGTGCTGTCCCCCATGTGTTAATGCACACTCAGCAATGAGGATGGACGGACGAGTTGACTCATGTCTCGTGTTAATCTGAGATCAGACGAGTGACCCGCACAGCATCTACGGTACAGGTCAGAGGTCAGTCCTATACTTGCTACTTTAACTGGAGCAATTCGAGAATGTGTGTCCCTACACTCAATTTTGTCCATTGGACAAAATAATCTAAATCAAATATTTAAGCACGATTCATCTTGTGAATTTCTATATTCATCGCAATGATATTGTTATCGCAAATGATTCTACCCAGTTATCTTTGAGATAACGTACAAGATTATTTTAAGGAATCTCAGAGTTTATTGGTAAAAATATTGCACAAAGCCTTGACATTAGCAACCTATACAACGTTAACTTTTCTGAAGAGGACACTTAACCATAATCTCTTACAACATAAACATTTTTGAGTATTTATAACCGTAAAGTTAATGTATATTACTGCCTTACTGAACACACAACAACATTTACATCATTTTATGGTTTTCCGAATGAATGGGAAAAAAATATACACAATGTACAATAATAATTTATGCATTAGAAAAATAAACATTCACTCTAGATTGGACATTTCTTATAACGTCCATCAATTTACATAATCTATCGCTAAATAGAGTTTTCAGTTAAGCAACAGTGTTATAAACCTGCGCTGGATCACTGCAGGACATTATACAACACACTCACAAACAACCCAAGCCAAACTTCAGTATTACATCAATGTAATAAGTTACTGTACTTAAGTATCCTTTTGGCTTCTTATTAAAGATAAGAGCAACTTTATCTACTAAGTTTTTGAATAAGTACGTATGTACTCTTTACTCCACTGCATTTGTAGTGGCACTCAACCTTTTCTGCAGCAGTTTCTTTCTGCTACAGAAGAAGCAATATTGCCATTTACAGTTCATTGAAGGTACTATATCTTTTGCATTTTTGCCCTTACTTACTGAAACTTGTCAACATGACTTCTTTATGCGGCGAATGCGAGTGTATTATCAGTAAGTTGACATCGCTTGTGTTTTATGTGGGAAGAGGACATGACTGCAGCCGGCGATAAGGACTTTTGTCATTTTTTTACTAAACATTAGATTTTGTATCCATTTTACTGAAGACTAGGATATTGGTTTCCTTACGAGCACTTGAGCTTAACTGAGACTTGGGTGCTTGTAATAGACGTAGGCTTTACCTAGGTTTAGGTTACTTGTTTTTCCACCTAAGTGTTGAGGACTATAGTGCTGCTTTGAGCCTATATTCAGTACGGATAAAATACTCAAGTACTGTAAAAATCAGATACTCAAAATCTAAATCAACTCGAGTAAATGTTTTTGTGACTTGTCACTTGTAATGGAGTCATTTTCACTGCAAGGTATCCGTACTTTGACTCAAGTATGGTTTTCAGGTATTCTTTACACCTCTACTAAACTTTAACAGAGATTATACATACAAAAACACAGAATCAAACTCTCCATTCTCCTCGATACAAGCGTCCAATAACACGGACCTCAGCTCCAATTCTTATAATAATGAGAGAGTAATAAACCATAATGTGAAACAGTTTCCTCACTGGAAAATACTAAGTTTCAGCACCTACTGTGCAAATACAGCTAACCTGCGTCAAGATACTGAACATGTGTGTGTGTGTGTGTGTGGCTGCGCTCGTGCATCGTGAGTACATGTGCAGATATGGAGGCATTTCTTCAGTGTTTCAGAACGGCTGGAGGACTGTCATGCAAACACTCCCGCCCGGGGCGCAGAGCAATGGACCTGACCACAGAAAGCAGCCGGTGGCTGGGTGAGAGATCGCAGACCTGCAAAGAGCACTAGACGTAAGCAAACAACATAGCTTGATCAAATCATTTGGCTTTTTCAAACTGTAAAATTATGAAAATTCTAACTTTAATAATAATTTAACTCACTGATCAAAATGACTTCATCATTCCATTACGGCAGATTACATGACGGAACAAACTCCGGTCTGCAGGTTCTGCCCTTTACGACCGGAGCCTCTTTTTGCATACCTGAAGAAAAAAACATTTTAAAGGGTTAAAGAAAGCAAACGTCGTTTCTGATGAACACGTCGACATGAAATTACAACCTTAAATTGACATTACAATCAAGTCATTTGGGCGATCGCTTTTATCCAAAGCGACTTACAAATGAGGTAAACGAGAGAAGCAACATAAGGAGAACAAAAAAGCACAAGTGCAATAAAACTGGTCTCATATATCCGACCACAGTACACAGAAGTAAGTTTTCCTTTTATTGTCGAAAGAGTAGAAAAGAGATAGAGTTGTATTTGTGAAATCTTTTTTTATTTTTTTTGTTTGTAAAGCAGGGGTCCGGGACACAAGATGATATAAAATGATTTGACAACAAGAAATGTATATATTTATTAATGTTTGGTCATTTTTATAACAAAGATTATAAATATTGTTGTGAACAATGAAATCATAAAGGTTTAGTACCATTGTACCATTGTTGTCTTTTTGATCTAAACAATAATCCATTACTAAAGTAAGCAATAGAACTTTGGATTTGTATTTATTTATATGGCACGATCAAAATGCTGTACTGCTTTTCACGTGGTAATATTCTGTATATACAGTACTTATACTTAATAAACATTTTTATAATAACAAGGTTCCTAAAGGTTTTTGGTGGTTCCATAAAAACCTATCCACGTTTCCACAAATCTTGCATCTAGCTGACACTTGAATCCAAGTTTTCTGCAGTGGTTTTACAGATTAAGGGAAACCTCCTTCTTTAGGGAACCAAAAGTGTAAATCATTTTCAGCACCTATTTAAAGTAGTCATGGTTAGGTCAAGAAAAGCACATACCCATTCAGATCAGCTGGCTCAGAGTGATAGACATGTTTGCACTTGTCTACGATGGTGAGGGTTCCAACATGGGTGGTCTCGCTGTGACTGACCCGAACCGGGTGGTACTGACTCTTTGACTCTGTGAAACCGGCCGGAATATTTATCTGGTTTCTGGGCGTGTTGTGGTTGGATTCGGGGGTCTCCGTGAACAGCTTCTTGTGGACAGATTCAGGTGTGGATGTTGTGATGACCTTGATCTCGGGCACAGACGGAGGGGTCTGGTTCGATCTCATAGAGGCCTCAGAATGAGCCATCTGAAGCTTCTTCATGTGGTGAATGGCCACTGTAGCATTAAAAGCTTGCTGGAGTAAAAAAAACATTTCGAATAGTCAGTAAAGTACAGTATAATAACGTTTTAGTGGTTGCTGTTTTCGACATCGTAGGCATTAAATCTAAATCGACTATTTATTTGTGGCTTTGTGATCTCTTCAAACATCTCAATCTACAGTCAGTGGCAAAATTAAACCAAAACTGGTCTGTTCTAGATATTGAAAGAGATGGAGCAACGATTGGCAGATGACAAAATCACTCAAATTGTGTAACCAGGCCAGAGATCGGCTAAAAAAGCCAACTGGGGTTAAACCACGGTCTCCAAACGCAACACTGTATTCACCCTGTTAGGAAACATGACTTTACCTTCCACTTGGATTTGGCAAAGTTTTTCTGGATCTGCACACTGACAGAATGGTAGATGTCTTGACTCCGGGCCGTCTTACCGATTATCCTGCAAGACAAAGCTGGGTTTAAAATCAGACCTGGAGGATTTCATTTCGACTCTTTATTCTTAAACTGCCGAAAAACAAAAGAAGATATTTTGAAGAACGCAGGTAACAAAACAACACTCCATTGACTTCCATTGTATGAACACAAAACCAAGTGGGCATTTCTCAATATATCTCCTCTTGTATTACACAGAAGAGTCACGTACAGGTTTGTGAGGGTGAAACAAGGATGACAGAATATTTCCATTAGCAAATGATCAACACGTTCCAATTTGAATGTATATCAGCACTTCATGTTTTTATTTTTCCACAAGAACGTTAAGAAAATAATAAAGAATCAAAAAAGGGTCTCGTTTGAATCTCAGATGCTCTGTACAATAGCCCCTCACCATGGGTGTCGCAAAGCCTGTTCTGTAGTAAAACGCATCTTGGGATTCTTCTGCATCATGTTACGGATGAAGTCTTTGGCTATAGAGAGATAATACATTTACATGAGGTTAAGAAATCATCCGTGTACATTTTTAGAGTAAAGCATAAGCACATAAGTGACGGTAGGCTTGATAGTGATGGAAGAGACTAACCAGACTCAGAAATATCATCCCAGAAGGGCGAGTCAAACTCATACTGCCCCTTCATGATTTTAGAAAACAGACGAGTCTCTGTTTCTTCATAGAAAGGAGGATATCCACAGAGCCTGTAAAAAAAAGAGTCAATGCACGTTTACATGTTATTCACTAATAGTCCACCGGGGGACAGATCTGCATTTAATACAGTCGTCTTTAATCTCGACTCGTTCTGTCTAACCGTTTCTAATTCTGACAGAAAGTGTTTGGTTTGCTATTTAAGAACGTGGCATCTGTTTTTAGCTCCACTGCACATTTCACTTCATAGTCTCTAGAGAACCACGTGGACCAAAATGATCTTCTTAGAAATGACGTGATCTGTAGCATTTGGGGACTCACAGAATGTATGTGATAACTCCGATAGACCAGCAGTCCACAGCGTTACTGTAGGGTTTCTGAGCCAACACTTCAGGAGCTGTGAAAAAGAGCAAACAAAGACAAAATGATATCGGATCAAAGTCTGGTTCTACATTATTTATTTTGTTTGGCTTCGACATGCACAGACATCCAAGCACTGTTCTTACCCACATATCCCGGTGTTCCACAGGCGGTGGACATGATGCCATTCTCTTCAATCTTCGACAGGCCGAAATCGCTGACCATGATCTTAGAGTTTTCATCAGGACTGTAGTACAGCAGATTCTCAGGCTGCAGAGAGATGAAACGCATTTATAGGGCTGGGAGAATCCCAGAATCCTCCCTGGCAAAATGCACTGTATATTGTGTGTGACCTAGTCTATGAGAACCTAGTTAATTTTTTTGTGATTCGTTGTTTTAAATTAAACTAAATAATCCTACTGGAATATCATCCTAATGATTTAATGCAAAGAACATAACCTACTTTTGTGCAAAATAAATGTAGTGAAATGAATTCGATGAATGTATATATATTATTCAATTATTTTATTATATTAACCTTACAAATTTCTTTCATTATAATTTTTATTACATTTTTTTATAAAAGTTATTTCTTGGAAAAAATCGTTTTTTCAAATGGAGACTTGGGCTGAATGATGAAAAGCAGCCAATAAGAACCCAGAATAAACGGAGACTCCGTCATTTTAGGGTGAGACCTCAAGAAGCTGCTTGAACAAAACCCGACCGGAGATTTTAGTTTTAATCTAAACATTGCCATAATACAATTTGTGTTATTTCAAAGCTTCCTTGAGTTTACTGTTTTAACCCAGTCTGTGAAAAAAGTCAATATTTTTTACGATTTCTTTCTTTCTTCAAAAAAATCATCCTATGTAATGTCAAGAACATTCTGTAAAATATAATCTTGACATCCTTAATATTGACAGAGTAAAAGATTAAAATCATGGTGAAATTAATGCTTGAGATCATACGTTTATGTTCATTATGAGATTTGGAGACTTCAACCTGGTTTTCACAGACTGGGTCACATTACTTTTTTCACATTTTATAAAAATGTGTAATACCTTGAGATCGCGGTGAACTATGCCGCTCTCGTGCAGGTAGCTGACCGCCTCCAGCACCTGTCTGATAACCCCACTGGCATCCAGCTCGGAGTACACGCCGCGGTCCAGAATCCGATCGAACAGTTCACCGCCTGAAACTCTGAGCGGAGGAGAACTATTAACATGCTTCACAAAAGCACCAAAGAGATTCACCTGAAAGTTTAACAGAGACAGTGAACAGTACTTACAGTTGCATGACAAGGTAGTAATGCGTCCGACTTTCATAGAAATCCTCCAAGCAAACAACATTTTCATGCTTGATCCTAAACGACAATGATAATGGTTTAGCTGTTTTAGCATTCAAATATGAATGATTTAAATCACATTTAAGGTCTAGTAATAGTAGTAGTTTTGGAAGTGTCCCTAGTGTAATGCAGACTGTTCAGATCATAGAGTACTGATGAGATCATTCAGATGCATTAAAAAAGGGAGACGATATGTCTCTGTTCTGTATGTTCTCTGTTTGGAGACGGATCTCACCTCCTCAACACAGCGATCTCATTCTCCAGGTTAAGGTCCCTTTTGCTTTTCTTTTTAACGCACTTCATGGCGAAATGCTTCCCTGTTTCCCTCTCCTTCACCATGAAGACCTCAGAAAATGCTCCCCTGAAGAACACAAGAAACGGTTAAATGGTCAATCACTGGGCTTTATCTGCGGATCTGAGAGAGCATGATCCAGGGTTTATGTAATGGCCGTAAAGCAGGTTTTAATGAAGGATGTGAACTTTTAAACCCCACCGAGACCAGCGAGCTGCATCGGGTGCGATTCATTTATTAACGGCTACTGCAGGCAACATGTGAAAAGGGAAACACAAACACCTCATGCAAACTGCATTTGTGCTATGGAGGTGATTTGGTTACTCTGGGAGAGAATATTGATATTTTGTTTTTTAGTTTTGTTTATGAGTAAAACTCATTCAACCGTCTGTCCTGAAAGTCACGGGGTATTGGTGGCGGGGGCTTCTGGACATCACATTAAGTGATCTTCAGCTGTAACCGTGAATAGCTGTCCCGGGATGAGGATTACATGTAAAATCCCTTACGCAACGGAAACAATAATGGCTCAGGTATCCAGGTGTGACACAGGCCAGCGAGCAGGTCACCTGGCACTGTAAGACATGGGATGGAAAGAGGCTTCATAGCGGAGGATTATCTGGACTATAAAGAACATTTTAAGGTTGCTGAGATGATAAATATCACTGGTTAAACATATTAAAAATAGTATGAATATAATATTCTTGTCGTTATTTAGCTGATTTTATTAAAGCTTTTGAAATAAAATCACGATTGTATTCAGGATCTTGTTTTAGTCTTGTCTTCCAGTTTACAAAGCATTTTATTATAATCATTTTTATTACATTTTTTATGATTACAAATTTTACACATTATGTTTATTTTTTGTTATGAATTATTATTATTATTAGTAGTAGTAGTAATGGTGCGTTATTATTAATTAATTCACTATTTATTTCCATTATTAATATTTATTTACTTACAAAATGCATGCCTTCAATATACTGTAAATTGCTTGTAAATACAGGTTATCGTTAAATATATAATACATAAAATATTATTTATATAGCATATAACTAAATAATGTATCAATAATAAAATAATGTATAACATTATACAAAATATTGCATTAATGCGATTTGTTTTCTAAAATACACACACATGTTACATACATTGAATGTATTGTCTATTTTTCAAGCTGGCATTTTCAGTGTAGATATTGTAAATTGTTAAAACATTTAATCTTTAATGTTCTTGACTGCTTGAGATCACATGCATGTTATTAAAGTGTCACATGGCACATGCTTCACGACAGTCAAGATGGCTCTCCCACGCACAAACAGGCGATCACGAATCGAACGGTCTCTCTGACACATCCAGCGTCTAACACATATTCCCGCACGTGTTTTTCCACTTTGATTGAGAAATGAGATGTACATCACCCACAATCACCGAGCGAATAAACCCCTTAGAAAGCTCTGAATTCATAACATAATCCAGAGTTGATTGAAACGCGTCACAAAATAAATAAATAAACTAATACGGCTCAAAGTGAAGGTCAGTAAATGCATCAGCCAGCGAAACATAACAAAACAAGATTTAATCACAAGCCAATGTGAGATGCTGCTCTGTAGCTGGAAGGGTGCTAACCCCCACAGAAGGGATTGTGGGAGTTTAATTCAGCCATTGTGCTCAACAACTCCCATGGACCATAATGCTCCACTGGAAGCAGAAAACATCCAGAGGTAAGGCTGGGAGATCTCGAAACACACAAATCTGTTAACATCTCAGATTTTTCTTTGGAGAGAGCCGACAAGCTCGCAAATGTCTCGGTCTTGAGACATTGTTGAGATCTCATCTGAAACTCTTAAGTTGAGCTCAGATTTGTTTAGTCCAATCAGAAGTCTATATTATTGAAGATCTCAATATGAACTCAAACATTTCTCATCAAATTGACCCAAATCCAGATTATTGGATCTCTACCTCCATACTCTTCATGTGTTTCAACAATTCCACTCTCATTTGTTTTTATTTTTATTTCTCTTAAGCAATTTTGGGAGAAACACCCCAGACTTAGAAGAAACAAAACTTTTACGTTTTTTAAGCGTTTCAACTCAACAAACAGAGAAGCCTTTCATCTTCTTTTGTCTCTAATCAAATGTCAGACTTTTATATATACAGATTCTACATTTAGACGGACATTGGTCCATATTTCACCACTATCTCTCTTCAAAACTTTTATGAATTGAGATGATCTTAGATGCACTTTTTAATTCACACCTTACACTATATGAGTCTCGTAACACAGTGGTAAACTTCTCCGAAAACAGACGGCCGGTCAGATTAGCACAAAGCTTTCCATCCTGTTAGTTGTTTCCTGAAGTGTGTGATCCCCGTTCAAGTCGGCCAACGAGATTAACACGCTCGACCGGTCTGGATGGGTCTTAACCTCTGCTTTACCCTTGATGTACCGAAAACCCAATCCTGAGAGAAGGAAACACCTCGACCTAAATGCCTCTCGCTGCATTACGTCCCGAGCAGAGTTACGTTAAAAACATTTTAACGTTACTTAAACCTCTTTCCATAATACAACTGCGTTTGATAAACAGGTGAGGTGAGGGCATATGCAGACATCATTTCAGTCTAAATGAATCCGGTCACTTTAGTTTGTGTCTACAGAGGCAACAACCATAACAAGATTATTCTGCCTAATGCACACTGTACTGTACAGTCAGCAAAGATGATGTACAGCTGCCCGTATCTGCTGAGCTCATGGTCTAATGTGCACGATGACATCACAGGACAACAGATGACCGCTGTCTGCTTTAAAGCCAGAAACCCGTCTGACATTTCTAAAATTGTATTTATAATTTACTGTGAATCAATGCTCTCATGTCTGTTATGTTCCTTAATAAAGTTATACTGAGCCACTAATCTCTCCAACTCCCGAACATCTCAGGTCTTGAATTAGCAAGCTTATAAAGACCTGTGCCAAATCCTGTAAGGTTGGGTCAATCCATTTTCGGCCGTTGCCAGGTGAAGAAAACCACATCCATGTATAGAAACGTTGATCATGACCTCAACAGGATCACAAACTTTCACACTTAAGTTAGCATTTGATTTATTCGATGGTCCTCTAATGGTAATGTCGTGTTTATCTGTGATCCTTTTGTTATGTTTATAAGGACCTTAAAGTCTTAATGGTTTCCTTCTGTTTTAAGCACCTCTCCTTATATCTATTGAACTCAATGTATTAAACGCAAACAACTAAATGCATGAACTTCGAAGCCAGAAAACCACACTTTCAAACAAATAATGATCAAAGGTTGCATACTTACGATCCGAGCACCTCCATAAATTCGAACACATCCTGGATGTTGTCTGTGGTTTTCTTCCAATCGTAATCTCCTTCCTTTCGACCCATTTCAGCGCAAGCTGCTACTGTGCTTTCTGGAGAAACAAACATATTTATAAAATATGTGTTCTGCCAAATAAAGCAACATTGATTCGTGCATTCATACAAACGATTTGTAGATATACCTTTAGTTGCATTTAGAATAACCCTTAAGATACCGGGAGCCATGAGGTCTGTTTCCTAATATAAACCTGATCCAAATCAAGATGAAACATCAGAAGTCCTTCATCTCCTCTGACAGTCGGAGGAATCTCGGTGTAAACTCGGCGGCGAGGCTCAGTTAGACTCGTATTTCTTATTGGCTTTCTAAATCTACAGTACGCTTGACAAACTCCATCTAACCGTCTCTGTCTGTGTGTCTTTGCCTCGGCTCGTCCTGTTGAACAATTCCTGAGATGCTGATTGGCTGTCCTACATGCCTTTAAGACCGATGTTGTCATGAAAAGCTAATCGTGTGTTGGCAGGTCAACGTATAGACAGGGAGATCATCTAAACACATTTGGAGCTAAGGTGTCTTACACAGACTAGTGACGTGTTTATTTCGCAGTGACTGGATCACTACAGCGCATCTATTGATGCAGCAAGGCTGTGTTTTGGACCTTGACCTCTCCGATCCTAACACAAAGTTATCCATGTGTCTGAAATGATTGAAAAAATTAATCATCTTCACCTAAATACATCCAGTAAGTAACATCAACGGCACACGAGTATACTAGCAGAAATTGCAGGGATGCTGTGAATGAAGCTGTGATGCTGTGATCTATTTCTGTTTAATTCAAGGTTGCGCCGTGAAAGGTTTTCAAATACTGCATAAATGCAGCGCAAATTTGCCAGCCAACACCAAACGTTTCTGGAAAGACTTCTGTGTGCTTTCAAATCCGATAAGTTCATAAGACCTGCTCTCATTACACTTATATAACAAAGTGAAAGACTGCGATTTAAAATAATTCATCACAAGTCGCTCGAAATTACTAGTGACAGACAAATATATCACAAATTGATCAGTTTGGAGAAAAGAACAATGAGAAAATTACTTGAATAAACTCAATAAAATCCTGGTAACGATTTGCACAAATATTTTTTAAGTAAATGTGCTGCTAAAATTCCACAACTTACTAACCAGAATAAATTAAATTAGACTTATTAAATACATATAGTATGTGTTAAAATATTAAGTAAATATTACGTAGAGTAAACAAATAAAAAAATATTACATTGAACTCATACTTTTTAATCTCCTAACGCAGTCAGATGCAAAGCATCCTGGGAACTACAGATCAATTGCCAAGGTAGTTATATCAACTAATTATTGATGTAGTCTCAACACAAAATGAATAAGTAAACTTAATTTTACCAATTTAAATGGGTTTAACATAATAAAATTGAATTGGATTTACTTAATCATTGGTTCAATGAAAATGGCTCAAACAAAATCATTAAACTCTTAACAATAAAAATGTGAGATTTGTACGTTATTAAAACTCAATTAAATTTTTATTCTGGAGCAAACACAATATTTCTGTGCTTACAGACACCTTAAAAGACATATCAGGTGACCCAGCGACGAAAGGAACATCCAATTTAGAGACATGAAAGGACTACAGGCGTTATGCCAAACATCATCAGGACTTTAAGGTGGATTCGTCATCATCCGCTAGCCTGTGAACAATGTCGAATGATGGACCGCTATAAAATGAAGATTAAGGACACACAAGTTAAAAATGAGTGATTCTATTTTGATTCTTAAATAAGGAATCAATAAAAAATTATAGTTTCATAGTGTTGAATGTTGATGCATGTAATGTAAAGCCTATTCGTTTGGTAGAGCAATGCAAGTCATGGGATCAATACAGGTATGGTTATGAAAAATGTGTCGATTTAATGCACTGAAAGTTGCTTTGGAGAGAAGCATAAGCCTAATGCAAATTATTCATGAAATATAATATTTTGCATGACTTTGTTCCATTACCTCAACTGGTTGAGTATTGCGCTAGCAACACAAAGGTTGCAGGTTCAATTCCAAGGAACACACATACACAAAATGCATGGTCACTTAGCGTATGCCAAATGCATAGATGTAAATGAGTATAATTCAAATGATAAGCAAGCAAACAAGCCTGTCTGACCAAACAAAACCACTTGCATATTTAACATTTTAAAGCATTTCAAAATAACCAATGCACAGATTTTGCCTTTCTCTCTCGGCCCAGAAAAGAGGAACATTCTGTCCCTGTTTCCTTCCCCTCTGCAGCCCTCTTAACGCACAAGTGTCTGCCCCAAACAACAACTCAAATACCCCCGAGTCCACCCTAAACACACACATGCAACTCCGCACACAGGCTCAATTGCATTCATACAGCGTGTCCCGGGTCAAGATGTCCCGTCCCGTGTGTCCATTATTATATACCGCGTCACACACGTCCTTGCATGATGCATACAACATTAAAAAGCACGCATTCGGACGCATGCGTAAACAGTTTGACAGAGAGCCAGTGTTTGACCTTACCTTCAGCTCGGAAACGACTCCAGCAGTATTTCTGTCTCTTGCAGAAACTATCGGAGCGCAAGCACGGACAGCAGTGACAGATAACGACATGAGCTGAAAGAGGACGGGGCGCGGATCCCAACGACACAGACATCCCAAATGCAATGCACATTCCTGTGTTAACTTAATATAAAATATTACCAACACATGCGCATCAATGCATGTCATGCAAAAAAAAACCGAGTCGAAATCTGAGAGGAAGAGTTCTGTTGTGCGAGCGCGAGGAATAAAACATATCCGACACTATCACGCTTTACATTAGGTCCATCTTACACGTATTGAACGGAAAAAGAATGACACTGTAGGCTAAATGAAATCATAAACTGCAACACAAATGTAAAGAGTAACCTGTTCCCCAGAAGCAGTTTCTCGCGCGCGTCCTGAGATGGGACGGCAAGCAGACCAGCGTCCCGTCTATTGACTTACCTAGAGATGCGCTCTGTCAAAAGCCCGCTGCTGTCTGGACGGATTCAACTGCTGTAGTGTGGAGGTGCAGAAATAACCAACAGGTTGGAGATTACACGTGCGGGCAACGAGCAAGAAGGCGGATTCTCAAGGTGTCCAGATACAGAATTCATCTTTTTGGGATTGGCACACACGCGCATCTAAAGGACAAGCTACATTTGTTGAGTATCTGAGATCAATGTGACTCGAACCCACAACCTCTTCGCTGCTAATGCAATGCAAACAGAGAACCAGAACTATGTTGCTACGGTGTTGCTAGGGTGTACGGAGTGGTTCCTGGAAAAAAATATTTCTAGACGCATCATATTGCTCAGAAAAACATCTCTTTCTATAAATAAACGCAGGGGTATTTTGAAGAAATAAATTCTATAAATACACAATTAATTTTGCAAACATGGTTAATTTATGGTTATTTACAGTGTAAATTAGTATGTGCGCTCCGTGGAAACCGAACCAACGCAATGCTCTGCCAGTTGAGCCACAAAATCATACACTTCCAAATGACCATTTAACAAACTTGAATATAAAATGTCTACAGTTCAGTATCACCGACTGTAGGTTTAAACCAGAGGGAACATTCTGTCATGAATTACCTTCTAGTTGATCCAAACATGTATCAATGTTTTTCAACGTAACGTATTACGTGAAGTCGTGAGCGCGCTTTGCAGGACAGAGCAAGGCGAGCATTTGTGTTTATAAAACATATACATTTTTATTTTTATTAGAAAATGACCGATCGTTTCGCGAGATGAGACTTAAGGACTTTTATTCATCTTCAGGTATCGTTGACGCTGCAATGAAACTGTAATTTTGACCTCCAACCGTTTGGAGTCCATTGAAGTCCACTCTATAGAGCATAATACTGAAATGTTTTCATCAAAAACCTTAATTTCGTTTCGACTTAAGAAAAATACACAAACATCTTGGATGACAACAGGGGCGAGTAAATTATCATGAAGATGTATGTTGAAAGTGAACAATTCCTTTAATGTTTCATCGATCAAACAATGTGGGGTTTATCCATTTTGCATTAAAACAATTCTCACTTCAAAAGCGAAGTTCATAAAGAAATCTAAAAAAAGCTAAAATCTGTGTCTACAATTCTCAAGTAACTAAGTCAAATGTTGCATAGGCCCAAACATTGTATACTTACATCGAAATAAAAATGAAGTATTAGCAGGACTCACCTTTGCGATGTTTTTTGCAGCTCAAGGGTTTGCCTTGGTTAATGAAATAAGATGGCATTTCACGGGAGCCTGTGGAGAAACACGAGTGGAAATGTGACTTCCTAGAGAGATGTTGACTTGTGTACACTGGGAGTGAGATGAAGCTGCAGGAGTGTCATTGTGTGTCTGTGTACAGGGTTGCCATGGCGGGGAAGGGATGCACAAAACACAACCGGACATGAAGATCTCTGGATAGTTCTTTTTCAGGGCGGGTTTTGCGTAAATGGGAATACGGGTGAGGAGACGAGGAACTTGTCTCTATGTGAGGGACGCAAAGGATGTGAATCACTTTTACATTGTGTTATTTTGGTGGCTTGTGGATGGTGTCACTCATTTTCAGGTCTTGACATGTAAATACACTATGTGCTATATATATTTATATATTTGAGAAGACAATCATTATACAATCCCAAGTCTTGAAGATTTTTTTGTTAATACAATTTGTAAACTGTAACTATTTATTTAAAAGACGTTCAGTTTACACAGTGTAATCTGCCTGTGGAATCGAGCTTATCTGTACTGAACGTACTTCTGGAGCACATCTTGACACTCGGATGAGTTCTTAAAAAACAGCATGTACATGTTTTTTCTAGGAACGTGGGTCTCTTATCAGAGCACATCATTCAATTGTCACCTGTATATCATTTAACACAGGCACGACAAGCCTGGAGGTTTTTCCTGTCCTATTTTGGTGGTATGGTATCATCATACATGTTGCAAATCTCATCTCACGTGATGCACTACAGTGCCACGACTGCAGGCCCTTACATGGCCAAACAATCCTAAAGCATGAACAGAAATACTAACGGATTATCAGATGATCTGTGTGCACAGAATGAGCTTCTTAGCAACGGCCTGCAACAGCGCCTCTGATGGACAACTTCTCAATACTTTGATTCATGAATGGATTCATTTCCCCCTCTCTTATTGTATATAACAGCAAACAAATACATTAAACGCATTTTATGAATTAGTTCACATAATAAAAGAAGTCGAAGACATTTACTCACCCAAGATAATATTTCACAATGATCACACCGGCCTCTTCCATGCATTTAAAGGCAATTATCACCTAAGGGCTATAGAAGTTAAAACCTGTACAGGTGTTCAACAACAAGAGCGTAAAAATTAAATACTTTGAAGTATAGTGCATTTAAACACAAGAACATGTTATTTTATGTAACGCATTATAACACACGTTTTATATAAAACGTTGTACATGTATAGTACAATGCAATGCAAGTCATTTTGGATGACAGCGTCTGCAAACAGCGTAACCAGACAGATCTCGGAGAAAAATACAAAGACAGTTCAAAATGTCTTCTTTTGTAATGTAGTAATTTACTAGGAGAGTCAAGATCTGTTTGGTTATACGCATTATTCCAGATATCTTTCTCTGTGTTCATCAGAACAAAACCATTTATACAGATTTAAAACAACTCGAAGGTGAGCAAATGATGACATAATGTCTGTTTTTTTGGTTGAACTGTCCCTTTAAAGGTACAGCCCATAAATTCTGCTTAAATTTCTCTCTTGCTGTTCTACACCTGTATGGTTTTCTTTCATCTGCTGAAAAGAAAAATATATTTTGCGTAATAATTTTTTTTACATTTCCATAAAGGTTCAAGGGGCAAAAAAGCACCATATGAGAAAACCATGGATCGTTTTAAAATCCTACCGAAGCTGATATAATGGATTTAATTCCTTTATGTATTTCTACAGTATACATGCCAGTGTGTGAAAACATTAATCGTGAACAACACACAGCATCCCACTGCTCTTTTAAAAACTAATGGTGCCATCTAGTGGTGGGATGTAAAAGCACAACACAATCCGAACAACACAACAGTCATAAGATTTCCATCTCTTCTGTCCAGTTTTCATAACCATATATACGTAGACATGACGTAATTGTTATAATGCTTTGAAGTACAATCCCCTGTTTCTTATTGAGGACAAGACTGTAGGCTCGAGCCTGTACACCGTAACACTTTAAAGACATCAGAATGGAGATTCATAAAGTGCTTCATATTTTTTTATTAGCATGTCAAGTGAATCAACGTTGCCCATAAAAAACTAATGATGCAAAAAAATACAAAGAACGAGGGACTTAAAGTAAACAGTACACCACTGTACCCAAAACATGACCGGCTACTTTCCCTTGTAACAAGTTTTAAATGATCAGTGTCTCTAAGATGTCACTTTATCAAACACATGAAAGTACCATAGTATCAAATAAATTACTTTATGGGTATTTCAGTACTGTGTCGCAGAGATACTATGGTGTATGTGGAGGCCGAGTCGAGTTCAGTCCTGGCCCCTTTTGATCACTAAAACGAATTTGTTAAGTATTTAAAAGTATATATATATATATATTTTTTTTTTAAATAAAGATATGGAATTATACAGAATCCCACATATATACATATACATATATATATATGTAGACCAAGCCAGGCACACATATTGCACCCCTGAGAATCAAAACTGTGGTCATGCAAAAAATATAAAAACAATCAATTATAATAATGTTTGAACTTTGATGATAATATCGCAAGAATGTGTGTGGAAAATACATAGCACATTGCACAAAAGCCCATATTTAATATCTTTATGTTGCAAAGCTGTGATACATTCCTGATCATACAATGCAAGTGCTGTTGAAGATGGAAAAAATCGTCTGTGTGCGGCATCAGTTTTCACCATTTATGCTGAACATGACATCATGTCGATATATTGTTTTACTATCTTTAGGACTTAACAATTGTGAACGTAATAGACAGCTCTTATAAAAATGAGACGTACATGTAAACGTCAAATGTTACACGGCAGTCAGCTCTCACAGCGACGCCCGAGTTTGTGGAAGTCTCATGCAAGTCTGTGTCCGAGCAGTCAATGTCGACCCGATTGTGCAGTTTCAGTTTTCATAATCCACGTGTTTCAGCACAGAGTCTGGCACCTGCGTTTCTCAGGGTTAAGTGCCAAATCCACACCTGTGGACGGATGACGGTTCTACCTCCAGAAATGTCTTTGGTTTAAAAGGAAACACATTTTCGCTGTGCCACGTGTGCATCTACGCCGGCACATCACAAGGTGTGATTATGTAATAGCTGTAAATCATGACATATCCGAGTGCGTTAAGGCTCGGATGTGTGATGTGTGTGCGTTTGGGTCCATCAGGCCCAGTGCACCTGCGATCCAGCAGTCGATTGTCTCTTGGATTCCACTACTGAATTTCCCAGAGGCTCCTCGTCGAGCTCCTTCAGTCTCTTCTCCTCCAGGAAGGACACCAGTGAATTCCTCATGTCCACCACATCCAACATCTCCTGTAGGATCTGCTCCTCGTGAGCTTGCATCTCAGGGCTCTTCTCAGAGTCTGCACACAAACAAAACAACAATAAACACATGTCCTTATACATCAATATGAATAATAAAGAAAATCCATGTGTTGGGGGAAAAAAAGAGATCATGGACATGTTATATAACCCACATGAAAAATACTGCAGTACGCTTTAGTATTTATTCACTATAGTAAATTGTAGAACAATTCTTAGATACTATAGTGTTTTACTTTCCATAGTAAACTTTAGTATTTACTACAGTAAGATAAAGGTAAAGTTAATCAATTCACTATATTTAAACCTACATAATACTATAGTATACTATATAGTACTCACTACACATTGTAAGCGTGTATACTATAGTATTCTGTGGTATGCTCAAGGAATAATAACAAGTATACAGTACTACGATTTACAACCGTTCACGAAGTATATATTGTTACAGTTATAGTAAATACTAAAGCATACAGCAGTATTAAATACAGTTTACTCATTTAACATATATACGAATACTGCAGTATACAATATCAAGTGTTGTCATTACTATAATATGCTACAGTTTACTACTTTATTTACTACGGTCAACTATAGTAAATAATAAAATACGCTACAGTATTTTCTTCATGTGGGAACTACTAACATATAGTTGAGACGTTTAAAGAGAATGCAATAAGCAACGAAATAAAAATCCTGCATAAATACACTCAAAAAAACGTTGCGTTACTAATCATCATATCATTTATTATTCAATAATATTGTAATAAAGCACAAATCTATAATAATGTAATTTCGCACCATCCATTTCCATGTGTTTCCGTAGCTCCATCTCTAACATGCTTTGTTTGTCTTCCAGCTCCAGCTGTCGGGACCTTTGAAAAACAAAAACCCCAATCACACAAATGAATTACAGTATTCCGCTGTGAGCACAGCCTGTAATTACGTTTAACACCGAGGAGACGAATGCGCAGAGCAAATATATGCTAAATACATGCAAAGCGTCGGCTTAAATAAACGAGGCCACTCCAAGCATCATCTGAAGCATTAATGCTTGTCAAAGACATGCAGAAGAGAGGTTGCCAGGGGCAACAAGACGACGAGCAGGTTTTCAAAGAGACACGTGTGTTTCTCTCTTAACAGATGCAAAAACTAAAACGCTGCACCTGAGAAACGCGCTAGCAGAGCTTTGATAAACATCAGACTTACGCCACCATGAGATCAGACTCCTCGGAGAGAAGATTGTTCTTTTCCTGGACCAGCTCCATCCAGTTTTCTATTGTTTCGCAGTCGCCTGAACCTTAAACACACATCCAGGTTAAACAGACCTGTGTCCGACTTGCGTGCATCATTTATTTGGTTTAATCTTTGCTTTAGCTCACCTGCTGAACATTGGTTATTATGACATTAATGGCATTTATTGATAATTGTGTTTTGTTAAATGTTGCCCGTTCTTTAGTGCAGAAAATGGTATTAAATTGTTGTGACTACATATTATTAATGTCTACTATAGTAGTATGCTACCTACATAAATATATTGAAGTATTTACTATGGTTAAACACTATAATCAAGGAAATGCACTAGTTTACTATGGTATATACTATAGCATACTACACTATTCTCTTTTGATTTATAGTGCAGGTGGTTTGTGTTGGAAAGTTTGTTGTAGTTTGTGCAGTAGATGGATGAGACGCTCATACCGGCCTCTCCTCTCAAAGCTCTTTCCAGCTCCACTCCTTTGTCCTCCAGATCTTTAAAGGTCACTTCGATCTCCTCCAGTCTCCTCTGAATCGTCTGCATGTGCGTCAGAACCAGGACAAAATGACAAATGAGCGAAGAAATCAAATGACGCTACTTGTTTTTGTGCCATTATAGTATTTTAAGAGACCAGAAGAGCGAACTTCTAACCATCAGTCAATTTGACCCACTCATTTAGTCCGAGTTATTACAAAAATGCAAATCCGGCATGATTGACTTTTCACAGACTGGATTGTGTTGAATGATAAAGATAAAACAGGTTTGTTCACCTGAGCTTGGTGGAAGCGCTGAATTTCGCTCATCTTGGCTTTGCGCTCCAGGGTTCTCATCTTCATCAGGTCACGTTTCTCAGCCTCTGAAATCTCAAAATCAGCACCCTGAACACATAAGACACACACACGATGAGACACATGATGGAGTCACACAAAACTAGAGACTTGAGCTGCGTCTGAATGTGCTCACTCGTTCACTCATTCACTATTCCCTATATTGCGAACGCTAAATAGTCCACTACACAGGGAAGACACTGACGTAATATAAATTATAATATAAATTCGTCATGACGCTTATATTACACCTTTGTGGCTTTATGGATTGTTTATAAAATGGTCAAGTAAATTTTGAACTTATTTGTCACTTTATTAAAAATGTATAATTAAAATGAGAACAAAACAACTGTTTGCAACGTTTATTTTATTACATTTATTGATAGATTTAAAATAAACCACCGCTGTCTACAACATTCATTTAATCCGTTTATTCTCAAAAAGTAGTAATTAAGTGTCAACAAGAACAAAGTATAAACGTATCAAGGTATAAACGTGCATTCATGGCATTAGCAGTCACTCTCCACCAGCTGATTCTAATCAGACGGTTCATTCGCGCTGTATCACGGGAAATAGTGAGTGAACGAGTGGACATCTGATCTCAAAATCAGAATGCATTGTGGGTAAAAAGTAGTGAACGAATGTAGGGAATTAGTTGTTCACTCAGAATTCAGACCACACAACAAAATGGCGGACACATGAAATAGTGCAGTATATATGAGATGGGGCGAAACGGCTAACATCTTCACAAACTAGTTTTGTTGAACTAACGGTCTAGACATGATCTGGCATTAAAGGGACAGTTCACCCAAAAATGTAATTCTGTCATATACTCACCCTCAAGTTGTTTCAGTATGTATGTCCTTTTTTATGTATTACACAAATGAAGATATTTTAAAGAATATGGGAAACAAAAAATTCTGGGGCACCATTGAATCCCATACTAGATTTATTTCCTACTATGGTAGTCAATAGCTTTTAAATATCTTTCCATGTTCCCAGCAAAACAACAACATATATTCAGGCTTGAAACAACTTGAGGGCGAGTAAATGAAGACGGAGTTTTCACTTTTGGGTGAACTGTTCCTTTAAGCTACAATGTGGACCAAGTCACAAATGTGACAAAAATTTCACCTTGCAATCCACAAAATGATCTTCGGCTTGAAGATCCTCATCGTCCTCTTCCTCATCATCGTCCACAACTCCGACGTCATCTTCTGATACGTAATGTTCCAGCTGGGCTTGTCCTGGTCAGGCAATTCACACAAAACTTAGGACAAAACACTAAACCAGATGTAAACGTGATACTTTGGCAGATTAAGAAGGTTTAGTGAGCATTGGATATCAAACCTGTGGGCCCGACCCGGAGCACACTAAAGCGCTGTTGCAGCCTCGGTGATGACAGATTCCAGGGTGAGAATTTGGAACGGATCTTGCCGTGTTGTGATCGTACGGGGGCCGGCGGTTCGCTCTTCCTCCTCACGCATTTGCGGTTCTGTTGCTCTCGTAGTCTCTTCCCTGCCGCGGTTCCTCCGCTCCAGTAACCTTCCTCCTCACCTCCTTCATGCTGCTTGGATGAAGACGAGGTTGACGCAGCAGAAGAAGAAGCGGGCGTCTCGGAGTCCGAGTCCTGACTGAAGCTCAGGTTGAGAAGGCCGGTCTTCTCGTCCTGGCTCAGCTGAAGTTTTCGTAGTGACTGTTTGGGTTTAGAGTCGGGCGTGAGGTCATGATGACCGTTCTTGTCCCCAGATGATGGAGTTTCTTCCGTCTCCTGGTTCTCGAGGTCTTGGGGAACTACGTTATGAACGGTGCGAGGTTTGGGGAGCGGAGGGTACAGTGGTTTTCTGGAACTTCGAGGGGCCGGCACTGGAACGGGTGAGGCGCCGTTAGCCTCGCGGCTCTCGGTGTCTGTGGACTCCGGCAGGCTCTCTGGAGGTTCGTCAGATGATGGTTGGTCGTCCTGATCTGTATGGGTTGAGCATTCTGTTGATTCTTCAAAGTCCGGATCAACAGAGATTTTATACGAGCCTTTCCGCCTGATCGATTTATGTGGCAGAGGGGATTCAGTTCGCTCGTCGTTCTCTTTCTCTTTAATGCCATTCTCAGCATTAGGCTTAAAAAAAAAATTGACAAGGACATGAATGCACACATTTCTGGATGTTATAAGGCAAACGTTTGCCTCTCTATTGCGATCTCTGTTTGAAACATACAATTTCAGGTTACTTTACATGCGTTGAACGGACCTTTCCTATGAAATCGTAACTTTTGGTATTTCAGATCTGAAAGTACATGTAAGACATACCGGATTTTGTTTTTTAAAGCATCAACTCATTTGTAACGTTAGACTACATCTATTATATTATATAACAAGTTCAGTACAGCTCATTACTTAAACCGAAATAGAAACGTGAAGAAACACTGATTTATATGCTTTCATAAATATTCATGTTTTACATGAACTATTAAAAATGACTCATGAAAGTTATTATAAAATGCTTGACCCAAAAACGAAACGTCCTATTGAACAACTGTACAAAAATCTACTTTAATGGTACCACGCAACATTATTGCTATCCGACGGTTATTTTAGTTTGATGTTTTTATGGCGTTTGGTTTTCAAGGTTTATACATACTACTCCATCGTACAGTTACAGTACTATGAAAGTGTCCAAAAAACACGGCAACACGTGGTAGTATTGGTAATATTTGATGAACAGCCATGGAAAAAATTAACAGATCTTCACAATTATTTTTAGTTTTTCAGAATTTTCTATTTATAGGGAAGTGTTTAGGTCAAATAATCATTTCTTTGTTTTATTCTGTGAACTACTAACAATATTTCTCACGTGTTTCAACTCAAAACATTGTTTCTTTTTGCAATTATTTGCAGACAATGAAAACAGGCAAAACAGGTCACCATAACAGAAAAGATCCTCAGTATTTTTTCAGACCTCAAATACTTCAAAGAAAACAAGTTCAGATTCATTTTAAAGCAATACAACAGTCATATTTCTACATCTATTAGGGAAATGTTCAAAAATTGTTGTTTCTATGTGATGACCTAGATTTTTAATCACAGTTTTCATGTCATCCTCTCAGTCTTTCACATTTCTGTTAATTACATTAAATACATTTTAAAGATGATTCAATAAAAATGTGGTGTGGTCTCTAAATGTATGCTGCAGCTGTATATTTCTTATAAATAAAGGTGATATGTTCGTACTGTGCCCTCAGTCCAACATCCACACCAAAATAAAAATCCTGCCCAGCAACATCACAGCAGAGATCAGAGAGTAAAACAAGGGTCTCATTAGCTGTAATGCTCTTCATACCTGTGAGGCCCGGTGAGCTTCCTCATCCTCCTCATCCTCAGCTTCTGCGTGCAGCTCGCAGTAAAACCTCCCTGTGGACACATCAGATCTCACATTAAACAGCGAGCTCTAAATAAACAACACTGCTGTCATGTCACACCTTCAGTTTGAGCTGTAAAAGATATGATGTAAGATCCTTTATTTGAATCCTTGCTCTTATATTGCTTTCAATCGCGCAGAACTGTGGTTCAATGTGCTTTATAAATAAAGTTTGGATGTGTTAGAGCTATGCATGCATAGCTAGGTTATATAATAAACATAGCGACGGGTGCGAACAGATATCAAAAGGGATTAAAGAGATTCTCTCATCATTTTCGTTTCGCCCTCATGTGGTTCAAACCCTGTATATATGACTCTTTCTTCAGAAGATATTTTGAGAAACGTCTCGGTGGCTTTGTGTCCATACAATGGAAGTCAATAGGGGTCGATGTTGTTAGGTTACCTACATTCTTCAAAATATCTTCGTTTGTGTTTGGCAGAAGAAAGAAAGTACATCTACAAGCTTCGCTGCTTGTTAAATGTCACTTTGTGACGTTATTAAAAGGTTACAATTGTGACCTATTAAAACAGCACTCCGCACAGCTTATGTAATATTCAACGTGACGTCAGTTCTTACAACAGCCGACATTTTTTAATATAAATCTGACATTCTATGATATTTACACAATGAAAATAATTATAACGTATGAATATAAGGGTGCAGTTAAACCCTGAATCTGTGCCATAAGATCGTAGTTTTACACTCAAGATGTTTTTAAGACACTTCTTGGTCTTTTCCATTTTTATTTACATACTTTCTGTTGTCTGGTAAACTATATAAGTGATAACACAACAACTATCAGCACGACCATGCCGATATAAACGTTCAAATCTACTTGTAAACATTTCAGTGAATAAGACACCGTAAGTATATCTGCAGACTCAAAGTGTTAAAGTCCTTTGATATGAGATCAGAGTATGTTTGGGTTGTGCTCACCCGTGTTGGAGTGGAAGGTGTATCCGCCCTGCCGTAGGGTAGAATCGCACCTATAACAATTGAAACAGCCCCGGTGGAAAAACTTTCCCTCGGCGCTTCCTCTCTCCAGGACATAGAGACGCTCCTGGCAGAAATAACAGAGCTCGCTGCAGCTCGTATCTGGAGACGACATGGACGTCACAGGCTGTGGAAGAGGAGAGCATTTATAGTACATCTGGCAACATGTACTGTATACTACCAGATCATTCTTCGCTGTAACGATTTTATGTATTTTAAAGCTGCAATTTGTAACTGTTATAAAACCATATTTACCTTATTTCTATTCGAAACCGTCAACTAATAACAATGATAAGAACCTAAAGGAATTTTTAATTCTTTGAAGTAGGCTAAATAAAACCATTTTAGGATCTCTCGCGTTACTGTATGTTAACATTCACAGCGTCGCAACAAAAAGGTGTTGCATCATCTTATTAAGAAACTGCAAGACTCTTTCACCTCACTGCCTTCCTCTTTCTCCTTCATCTTCTCCGTTCCTGATCCTTGTCTCGATGTCAGTCGTTCCTGCGGGACACAGGTCGCATGATTTCATTTACAGCTCAGGTTGCGTAATGTGCCGACAGCATGGCAGAAATAAACAATGATTTAATCTCCATCCTGCACTGCAGACGAACGGCAAACAAACACTTGCGTCTCTCCGGCCTGTGTGCCGCTTCCGCTCTCGTTTATTTCGCAATGCGTTTTGTCATCGTGGTGACATTGGGGCTGTAATTGGCTTTTGCAAGAGTGTGTGTGTAACAGGGGCATTCGATGCTTTCTTTAATCTTGTGGTTGGTTACTACACAGCTCATCGCACGTGACTTCACGCTCCGTTGAAGTCAACACGCCACGCGTGACCTTTGCTAGATCTGCTGATGTAATGCATCGGTTTGCCTACCTTGCGTCTTTGGAGGGAGTTGTGCTTGAGTTTGTTGAGAAAGAACACAGCCGATCGGGTTCTGGAGAGAGAGAGGCTATTGTTGTGGCGCGGGAGACTGTTCGAAGGATCTGAGGAAGACAGACAGGATTACAGAAGAGTGAGGTGATGACAAACGGAAAGTGATCACAGAAATTAATCTACCAAAAAATTTGACACCCTCAGAATTATATTCAATTCTATAAACCCACTTTTTAGATTTGGTTTATTTTAAACAGCACTTTATTTTGTGTAGACAAGATTCTCTTCACATTGTTAGTCTTTGTGCTAAATATATGTATACATTACATTTTACTTAAAATATATACATATTAAAATGTATTTTAATATATTTCAAAATTAAAAGTATATTATGTAAAGTGTATTTTAAATATATACAGTATATTTCTATAAAATTATTGCATATTTATGTAACTGAGTATGTGACAAAAATCATAAATCTAAAAACATTATTGTAGCAAAGATATACAAATGAAGGAAAAAAACTAATAAACATTAATTGTTGTTAAATTCTACAGTGATAGTAAATATGTACTAAATTGAGATTATCAAATCATAAAACTAATACACAACAATTTAGTTTGTGTGCATATTACAGGCTAGAAAATGTTTAAATGTAAATATTCCAACCTTCAAAATTGCGAGGTTGCAATATTTGCATTCAACAATTCTTTCACAGCAACATAAAAAATGCAATTCACGTGCATCAACACAAAAAATCCAAACATAATCCGTGAATTTTAAATACAGCGAAGCAAAAATCGATTCCATATAAATAATTTCCTACCTAGTAAACCGGAACAGACAAGAGTTGTCACATTCAGAATGAGGTTTACATTGCTGCGTTACCGATGGACCGTATCAGACCCCACCCCCTTCCCCACATTACACACATCCAGAGCTTATACTCGTGACATCTCAACCAGAAGCTCATCTGCGTGAGATCCCCCCATAATCACAACGTCTGACACGTTGAATCTACTCTGAACGCTGCCGGCACGAGATGTGTTGTGATCCGTGTGGATCAGCAGAATACAGAGACCCCGGTGGAATCAGAGCCACTCCCACCGTACGACCGATATAAAGCAGATTTCTAAGCAGCGAAGAGCGTTTGATGCTGCAGACTCTGCTGTCAGACAGCAGATTACTGCCCGTTCGCAGCAGTGCATGCTGGGAACATCTCTTAAAGAGACAGCTGCAGTGATTTCAGGAGAATGTGGCTACTGTTATTATTTAGAGTATCTGATATTTAAATACAAATATGTCGACATGCAAATAACTTCACGTATCACCAACGAATATGATAACAAAATATAAAGGAGAACCAATGAGATTTGACGTCATGTCGTCATCTATGTGTAGTATATGTACACTGTAAAAAAGATTATTATATATAATATAAATGTTTGAAGAAACAAAAGCATACACATTTGCCACGGCATGACAATGAGTAAATGATGAGACATAATGAGGTTTCTCTGGCATACCTTAAGGTCTTATGAATATGCTTGTTAACCCACATATACTAAATGCTTACATATACTATAGTTTTGACTA
This sequence comes from Barbatula barbatula, assembly GCF_947034865.1. Taxonomy (NCBI): domain Eukaryota; kingdom Metazoa; phylum Chordata; class Actinopteri; order Cypriniformes; family Nemacheilidae; genus Barbatula; species Barbatula barbatula. The sequence continues at coordinate 2,571,720 of NC_136780.1, read as the reverse complement.
TATATAATGTATAATGTATTGAGCACATGTTTAGGTGTTATGGATTTGAAAAACGACGGACTTGGTGTTATTTTCGTTTACCTGCCGGCGTGTCTTTCTCAGTGAGGGCGTTGCGGATCTGCGTGAGGTACACCACCATTGCAAGCTGATCAATTTGACTGCAGCCGCTCATATCGCCGGCACGCATGACAGGAGTGATGCCGAACTCTTTCTCCAACAGGTCAAAGGCCAGCTGGTTGTTCTTAGTGGCATCAGATTCATCCAAAGAGGACATTTCACTGAAAAAGACATTCGGTTCGCTTTTACAAGGTCACTTCTCTTCATCCACACAAGTATCTTGGAGTTATGTTTTTCCTCCTCTTACAGAAGTTCAGGTTTGAAGTGGTGGATGAGAGCGCAGAGAGCCACGCCAGACCTCCAGGATTCGCTCAGATCTTTCACCTTCACGCAGTCATACCCGGCTGTGTTTCTCTGACACCAGGACAGCAACTCCTCCAAACGTCTAATGGACTCTGAATCACACAGAATCAGTTCTTAAGTTCACTGTTAACCCAGTGTTTGCATGCATTCACTCTCCTACACAATCTTATTTATAGACTAAAGGAAAATGTAGCGTTTCCAAAATGCTCAATTACTATAAACTGAAATGGAAACGCCATGGTACTTTATGATCTTTACCTGCTTTGGGCTTCGTTTTTAAAGTGGGTTTCTTGACATCGTGATGTTCCTCCATGTTGTACAAATGGAGGACCTGCAAAATGACCAAACAGACATGTATGGGTGCGTTTACCTTTAAACACGTATCTTGGGACAACAATATACGTCTATGGTCGATAGTCTATATTTACATCACTCAGTAAATGTGTGTGTGTGTCTGATCACCTGTTTGGGTTTGATAGACAGCTTGAGGTTTGGGTAACGTGTGGACGGGTCAATGCTGTATAGTTGGTAATTTTTGCTGGTGTTTTCAGGGGTGGTCTGTGAGAGTAACTGATACACGCTCTCCCTGTAAAATATAAACACAGCGACCTAAACTATAGGTAGTATTCTTATGATTATTTGATACATTACGGTTTATGAAGAGTTTGTTTCCAAAATGACAACAAATGTAAAAAACTAATTGTATTATGTTATGTTTTATTGTGTTAGTTAGCTGTATTTTTGGAGTTATATTGCTTAAATCAAAACAAACCTACTGCAGTTTGATTGATGTTAATTTGAATGGCGGAAATAAACTCTTCATATATACATTTACGCAACATATCCTGTCATTTTCTTCCTCATTGAAGTTCTACTTTTGTGGATAAAGGGAACGCTTTCAATAAGCATTCATGACGAATATGGTGAAGGTAAAACGGTTGGTTATACCTCTCAGACAGAACTTGCAGGGGCGGCAGACCTTTCCCCCAGTTTCTGACCATCCATGCAGCGTCAAACGAAGCCATAAAACCACGAGCGATCCCAGTGCCCAGAGGCCAAAACGGCTGGAAAAGATTAAAGCTAGTGATACATCTCTACACGAGCTGATATAAATAAAGACAAAACAGTGATATGAAATATACAGTGGGATTCAAAACTGATAGACCAGTAGTGCAAATGTAATTTTATACATAAAATAGCGGCCAAAAGTGATTTTCGATGGAGGACAGCTGACCTTTGAACTCAATGTATGGTGTATAATGCTCAAGCTTTTTGTATGTATATTAAAAGCTATTTTTAACTTTTGCCAAATGACTCTAGAAGAAAGAGAAAACGCTAAACTGTTTGTTTACAGAGTCATTTGCAACCCTTTTCCTCAAGCACACCATACGGTCTCCATCACAGACATAAAATGTAATTTTGGACCTCAACAAGTATACAATATGTCCAGAAATGTTCCAGACAAACACACCTCGACCAGACAGTCACCCACTAATCCGATGAGCAGCCTTTTTCCCTTCCTCTCTCTGACCAGAGAAGCGTTCTCCGCTCTGTGCATGGATGTAAAGTCAAACATTGCCACGTCCGGCTGGCCCGCGTGGTTCATTGCAAACTCCGGGTCCGGCAGCATGTGTTCTGTGGAGAAGTCGGCCGCGTCGTAGGCGTACTGAAGCAGAGCCTCCTGGTTGACGTTTGCCGGTGCCAGCAGCTGGTTGGCGTCACTGTAGTCCTGAGGAGGACATTTTTGATCAACATTTTATCCACGACATACTGCACATTTTTGATAAATAGTTTATTAGTAGCTGAACTTTATTAGTGCGAGACCCCAAAACACTGGGTGGGACGAACCAATCTATAGCAGGGTTTTAATATAGTTTTGTTTAATCCCAACCGTATGATCTACAAAATACAGATCGCTGTGAGAGAACACAAACAGCAACTCTACAGTTATTCCTGTGAGAAAACAACCACAAGAGAGCCCAGGAACAACATGTGAAGACACAAATGTGTTTGTAAGCTTACAAGCTGGAAATCAGTTGAAACATGTCTGAATTGTTCACCCTCATGCCTCTTAAGCATGTCAAAGGCTGGAGTATATCTGTGTGTGTTTGTTACCTGCTTTATAACGCCTTTCTTTAACAAGCTGGCCTTCTTTGCAGTCATGACAAAATAGTGCGTGTCATCTTTGTAGTAGACAATGTTTTCTAAATCAATGCCTGAGGAGAGACAGATATGAGATAATGGAAGAATTCTGACGGGGAAGGACAGATATCAGAGGATGTGTGTGTGTCGTACCCGTCTCAGCTTGCAGCTCTTTAAAGAATTTCTGGTTGTATATCCGTGCGACTCCGCTGATCTCAGGCACTTGAGCTTCTTCTTTAGAGTGATGGTTTATGAAGTTTGTCGTGATACCGATAGCCAGTTGTCCCCTGAGCTCGTTTATCTTAAAGCCTGACAAGACACACGAAACAGCGACAGAGATTTTTAAAAAGGACAGTCCAAGAACACACAAACAAAATGTTAAATTGACATCGTAAATAATGTTCTTCATACATCAAACTTTTAAGTGTGCATACACCGAGTGTCGTAGAATTTTTTATACTAAGATACTAAACGTTTAAATTAAAATACTAAAAATGTATACCCTGTATCAACAAAATTGCCTTTATAAAAAGTACATTTAGCATAAAGATGCTATCCATCAGGCCCGAGGTGTTTTAAAACAGTCGCTGCGCCACTGCAATGCAGAATTTACAGAATTGTCTCATGTCTGTGTACGTTTGTTTTTACCATCAGGCACGTATCGGCCTCCAGCGGCTGAAATAAAAACATCAAACTGAAACGCAGAAGCTGGATGGGACTTTGGCGACAAATCCGCTCTCCATCCTGTGTGAAAGAAAGACCACATGAGTTCAGGCATCTCTCAAATGTGCCATCCACGGTGATGAAGAAAACCACTGAAAAGATCCATTTTAACAGAATACTGTTGGTTTATACCTGTGGTTCCAGATGGTTCGAGCAGACCTTGAAAAGCCACACCTGTGTGAACCTCAACACCCAAAAGCACAGCCATCTTAAGGAGAATCAACTGCAGCTGACGGATACCTGAACAAACACAGGCATCAAACCAAGAATGATCTTTATAAGAGATAAGCTTAGTTCTAAATCTAAGAGTTCACACCATGACTATAATAAATAATAAAAGAGAGGGACGTTGTTTTTGAGGAAACTTAACATTAATGTAATCTTTTTTCCAGCTGATACGTAAATCGTTGAAAGCCAATCAAAACTTAAATATCGAATGTATTTAAATGTGAAACGCCACACATTTCAAATGTAAGACTGCAGCGTCTGAGCATAAAATAAACATACCGTTATTGTCCATTAGTGTAGACGCCATTATAAATACATACAGTAAATAAAAATAAAAGAATACATCAAAAATAAACAATAAAATGAAGAAACTAATAAGTAAATAAATAAACTTTTTGTACTGATTTTATTGTGTGTGAGGGAAATAAATATTATTATTATTTAAAAAAAAAAATCAAATGACAGTAATAACAACTAGGAGGTTCGGCAAAGAATGTATTTCTCATAAAAAAAGCAAAATAATATTAAATTAGACGTTTCTTTTTGGTGTTAAAGACACTTACTGATGTGATCGAGGGTACCAGTGCAGAATTTTCCGTAGAATTTCTTTGCGCCGAGGTTTCGCAGATCGCGGATGGTGTAGGGCCACAAGTGCAGAACATTATTCCTGGAAAAAGAGCCTCTTTTCTCCAGTACGACTACCTGAGCACCCAGCAATGCCAACTCGATAGCAGTCCTCAGACCACAGGGGCCTGCACCCAAAACTAAACACTGACACACACAAAAAGACATTTTGACCTTCTCGCAAAGATTACAGACAACATTAATGATAAGGACTTGTGATTTTCATTTGTACCTTGTTTGAGCGACAGACTTGACCCTGTCCATAGTCTGGATGTGCGGCTCTCTTGTCTATCTTCTGCCAAAGCTCTTTGGCCTTCCAATAGTTAAGTCTGTCCTTCAGCTTGCTGTAGAAGTGCTTGTAGTCCTTGGGGTCTAACTCTAGGTGGCGACAGAGCTCGCTGAAGTTCTGCAGGGCCTCTTTGCACGTCTGGGCCTTGACGAATCGATCAAAGAGAGCATGGCTGGGATTCACAGGGTCTGACTGGTTTGCCATTGTGAGGAGAAGCTACTAGAGCCGGTTGGACGACCTACGAAGAAAAGAAGGTTAACAGAGGGATTTTGAATAGAATAGTCGACTATTCACTGACTCTGCCTTAGAGTTTTAACGTCAAGCTTTCATTCAACCAGTCAAACCATTCTTTACAAATCTAAAAACAACAGGCACGACACAGAAACAAATGCAGGCAAATGAGTTTCAAATGAGAAACATCCTTTACTGAAACTCAAAGGATGTCGTGTCAACCACAACGTACAGCTCAGATAAGTATGTGCACAAAGACTGGCGTTGAGACATATTACAACATGAGGTGAAAGTTTTAAGAAAGTAATTTTTAAAGACAGTTAAGAAGATTCAGACTAGTTCACAAAACACGCACCAATAAGATTACATGTTATGATCTACCATCATAAAGGAGGTTAAAGGGTGAAAGGTTTATCGGAGTATATTAAACACGGCGGAATACGTTGCCGTGTTGTAATGTGACTAATTTACATCACTCTATTTGAAGCAGGACTATTTTCAGACAAAACACTCACTGTCATCTGAACCTTGACATGTGCTTCCCCTATATAAAAATATGTCTGTGTTTTGTTCAAAACTGATCATGCAAAAACCATCAAGCAAGCATGAATGACAGTTTTCACAAAGCATTAATGTTTAAAACTCAGTTCTTTCGCACAATAGAAACTTCATGGTAGGACAAGCTGCCAAACAAGCAAAAATCACATTCAAACCAATCCACCACATATAAAAAGCAAAAGTAGTTTCAAAACACAGTATTCAGTGACGTCACAACATGCGACTTTGGATTAAACTACATTATTTTCCACCAACATTTTAGTAGACTTTTCAATCCTATTGACATACATTTACATTTAGTCATTTAGCGACTTACAGATGAGGAAACATTGGAAGCAATTATAACAATAGGCAACAAAATACATAAGTGCATCAAAACTAGTCCATTAAAGCCTAGCATAGTATACAAAGAATAGTGAGGTTAGTATTTTTTGACAGCTACTTTCAGCTACTATATTTTTGACACTTTCATGTGACATCCCTGTTTAAAATACATTTCTGTTTAATACCTCTTACACATTGACATCACATGATGGATATTAAAGGGCTAGTTCACTCAAAAATATTTGATCACTTACTCTCATGACATTTCAAACTGTTATGACTTACTTCTGCAGAACACAAAGAACAGATTTAGAAAAATCTTGGTAACCAAACAAACAACATTAACTTCCACTGCGAGTAGATACAAAACCAATGACACGTTTCTCAAAATATCATCTTTGGTGCTCCTCAAAAGAAAGAGTCATATATAGGTTAAACATAAGATGAACTATACCTTTAAGACCTTTACGTTTGTTTAAAGTCTATAACCCTCATTGGAAAATGGTTGCAAACAGGATGTGATCTTTTTTTTGCACTTCTCAGCTACAGATGAGGTGAGAAATCATGTCAACAGCACAAATGTCATCAGACAAGTTTACTACACAGGGTAACATTTGATAAATGTAGGTAAAGAAATAGTGATGCTTGCCTTATAACAAGGACTTTTCCAGAATGTAATTTGGTAATAAGTTATGAATGCTAAATAATGCAAGCTGAACCCATCACACCCACAGTATGACACTGGTAGTGTGATAAACAACAGAATTCAGCATCCTTTAGAGGTGGCATACGGTCCTTTGAAACCGCACTAACATGACCACAAAAGCACATGACTTCAAGACGTTTGCTTCACTTTATGTTTGCACCCTGTAATCAGCATCCTGTGTGCCAACAAATGGTTCAAATAAACTCTGCAATGCTTCCTGGATGTCTTGTGATAACACAGCATGAAACGCACACAATAATATTTTACAATTCCTGGAAATAAACAATCAAAGTCTTGTTCGCATTAACAAACGGTAGCCTGCTGCTTTTAACCAATCACTTGACGGCATGCTGGGCTTGCTGTTGTTTGCTCGTGAAGGCCTCTGTTATGGGTAACAGATGTTGGGCATTCGACTGAACAAAGATATTTTTCACAGATAAAAGATGCAGTAACCATAACACAAACCAAAAACAAATGAACTAACAATGTAGATGAACCCCTCTCGTGCCATTTTATATATTATTAACAGTTTGTTTTCAAATGTTTTGCTGTCGCACCATAGGACACGTGTACGGTTTATTTGTCAACTACCCGTAAAACAGTGTTAAACATATTAGTAAAAATGACAAGAACAACATTAATACCAATATGAGATTAGTCGTCATATTTTCACAAGTTACGAGAACAAATCTGCAAACTCTTATGCTTTACTTATAGTGTGTAAACAATTCGATAGCCGCTTTGCTTTGCTCGTTTCTTACATCACCCTAAATTACGACTTTAATCTGATATATAACTTTATTCTTGTAATTGTAACTTTTTGTCTCAAAATATTTTAGCTGCATTCTCCTTTTATTTTTGTGGCATTAAAACCTTGTCAATAAAGTGACCGAAAACTGACCTCATTTACACCGTTATGTGCAAATGCAGCCTAAAGTGCTCCATGAATTCTGCGCAAGTCGCTTTGGATAAAAGCGTCTGCTAAATTACTAAATGTAAATGTAAATTCAAAAGTTTAGGAGCACATTATTTTTAACTCCTAACATTACTGTGTCACAATATAACATTCACTGTGACAACAATATGTGACTTACTCGGGAACTGAACCCATGACCTACCAACTAAGCTCCAGTGAATGCACATATAACGTATACATTAAGTATAAAACTGAGTTTTATGTGTTGCACTATAAAGACCTGCAATCATATGAATTATATAATAATGTTATCATCACAAACACTCATGAGCGCTCCTTGCTATAACTTTAAAGGGGTCATATGGTGCGAATACGTTTCTTTGGTGTGTTATAAGTTGCCCATGCATGTATTAGACACGTAAAATTGCAAAAATAAAAGTGTCGGCAGGAAAGATGCATTCTATCTAAAAGCGAATGCTCACCCAGACCCGCCTGAATTGACTCGTGTGACCACACCCCCACAAATCTACGTCAGTTCGTGGTATGATTATACTAAGACCGCCCCTAATGTAAACACGAGTAAGGTGGGCGTACCTGTCAGTACTACTGCTTTGGAACCTGATGTTCCAAATATGGTAAGAGGCGTTGCATTTGCCACACCCTTGCAGTATTTGACCAATCACAATGCACTGGTTAACTCGCTTTTCAAAGCGATGAGATTTGTAATAAATCTGCATGTTTCAGAGAGGCGGAGCAAAGAGGAGACACAAACATGCACGGTATGTGGACAATACAGCGTTTTTGACATATTCCCTTACATCCAAAACAAACAATAATATTCGTTTCAGCTGCGTCATATGACCCCTTTAAAAAACAACACAGAATGTGTGTGAAGCGGATCATGTTAAATTCAGTCCATGTTGGGATCATTCATCTCTGATAGTTTATCTGCTTTTATCAAATGACTAAACAAACAAGAAAGTCTAGATTGCATATTTATCAGAGCTTGAGACCTCAGATCTAGATGTATAAGAGCGTGTCATACGGATGTGTGTCAGGTCATAAAAATCCCAAACTCAAAGCCAACGTATTAATAAGAGCAAGTTTATGGTGTAATCTTAAACACAGTCAGAAATATACGTGAACAAAGACTAAAGTTCTCTGATTAGGATTAGAAGAGTAAACACTAATATAACACACAGATCATGATCATGATAGAAATCCCCTGCACATTTCTATTTCGAAACATTGTATTTTCCTTAAACTCACAAGATGCAAGTCATAATGTACGAGGACAGTACCTTGGTACTCAACTCTACTGAATGCGCATGTATGGTCAACTCTACACCCATACGAGGGCTTTTATCTCAGGAAACAGACTTTGTGTGACATTTCCATTTGCAAACACTGCATAAGTTGCCCGACAACCCACGAACAGAACATGAACTGCCAAAACACATCTTTCTGCAATGAACAACCACACAAAACAGCAGACGTGCGATCACTGCGCAATAAAGAAACATAGGAAATGAAGCACCCTTCCCTCACAAAACAACAATGCATTGGAAGTGCAAAGATGATGGGATCATTCGTCACATAGTACGGTACTTTAAAACATACATATATAACATCCGATAAACACGTCTTCCGCTATGTATCACACTTGAAGTGCCACTTGTTTTTGTACTTTGATGACCATTTTGCAATATCTCCTCACACCTGTCAAACACTCGTGTACTATATCTAACGTTGAAACAATTTGCAAACGACTCCTTTATTTGATCACACCCTAGTTAGTTTTAAACCTAAATATACAATCACATCTTGTCGAACACTCGAGCCGCGGATTGGTCAAAGAAGTAACGCAACGTCATAAGCTTCTGTGTGTTACAAAGTAACAAGGCGCCTTTGTTTTAATGCCGACATGATAAAAACGAATTAAAATGATTACGTTACCTTTACAAAGCGAGTCTGTGAGGCGGTTCAAACAAACAGCTCTTGTGCGGCTTCGTTGTGTGTAACAGCACCGATTTCGACTCACCTGAGGAAACTCCTTTTACGAACTCTACTACGCTGAAGGCACGCCTCGTGAATATTCATCACGTACTGTGACGTTTACAATCCCCACTTATTATTATTTTATTTGTATTTTTATTATGCTTAAATAACAAGTACAAAAACAAAACAGAATGCAAACAATAGTACACAGTACCAAGGGTACACTACATAAACATAGAGAAAGTTAAACTAGCTTAAAGGATTGACACCAGTTCCTCAAGGAATTTAAGTAGATGTCCAAATCTTTCTTAAAGATGAAAAATGAGTTTTCTTGGAGAATTTACACTTGTGAATGTAAAATTTGGCAAGGAAAAGAAGCCAGTTAAGACTGTAGTTCAATAAGGGTCTAAATTCAAGTTCTCACCAAAAAACAAAACATTTTTGGTTTATACAGAAGTTTAGATATCAAAATTTGAAAATTTTGCAATACATAAATTCCCAAAATAAATGAATAATTGTCTCGTTAACCTGATGGCAGAAGGTGCACAAGGGGGAGATGTATTATTAAATTGAGCAAAATTAAGATTAACTGGGTAGCAATTGTGAATAATTTTACTTTATTAGATAAAAATAACTTTTTCTGAAGGAGCCAGAAATCTTTTCATACTAAATGTGTTATTCCAAAAGCTTATACAAGCTTTGATCTCTGTTAAGAATTGCGAATTTTCTTGTTTGATAAGATTTTAGGACGCGGTTTAGGGATATTTATTACATACAGTGACGTTTGGTTATCAAGCAAATCTGATTGGCTGAAACGCAGAATCTGCATTACGTAAGAAAGCAAAGAATTACTAATATCGTTCATTAAATGTTTCTTTGTTCGCATTCCAAGGTATTAAACTTAAACATTACGTTCTTTCTTTTCCTAGTTTTGTTTATATATCATTTGTTTAAGATCATATAAAGTTCAAATAACTGATATGAATTGAACAGAATGTATATTTAATGTAGGCTGCGTTAGACAGGCCTTCGTCATAGTGGGTTTCGTCAAAGTTTCAGTACCGCGGGCTATTATCACATTTCTATTACATAAACCCTTTGCACGTTTCGTAATCACGTTTTCAGATGTTATTAAGGGCTTGTCGAGAATCACGATGTGTGTTTTTGATGCTATTTTTGGCAGTATATTGAGTTTCCAGCACCTGCAAACTTTTTCAGAGTTTGCTCAGTCCATATAAATAACAAACGAAATGTTATGAAAGAGTTCGTTTCCAGTAGTTGGTAATATGTTATGATATTATAAAACAAAAAGCAATATCGATATTTATATATATTCGGTCCACAAAAATGAACCAAACCTGTGAATTTGTGGTTATATGTAAAACCGCTAGATGGCGCTAGAGGTGCTTGCGCTGAACGAGGTTTTCACTGCTTTTTTATTTTGCATTGGTGACTTTGTATTTGTCCTTCTATTATTGCGTTACAGATTATTTAGTAAACGTATTAGGACACACTAGAATGTCAATTGCATGCCAAAATATGAAACCAAGTGTTATTTATTTAAAAGAAAGCAAACAAAATAAGATTTTAATGTTATTAACTCTGAATATAAATAAGTTATTAAGAAATAATACATGGATACTTAAACTGTTATAATAATGTGCACGTGTCCCAGTAAACACAGATGTGTTTGCCCAGTGGTTACGGATGTGGACTGTTACTGGTTTGGTTTCTTTAACAGGTGATTCATTAATCGGATCACCTGCTGGTTTCTTCCTTTGGGATAATGCCACGAAACCACCATTAAACAAAGCAAACGCTCCAGGTCGAATTTTACGACATTTCCTTGTTGGATTAGCTGTAAAACATTAACAACATCTGTAAGCTGGTTAATCATCATTACTATTTCTTTTGAGAAAAACACAAGAGTGCCCATAAAACTACAAGTATGATTGAGAAAATCCATCCAAGCTCGAGAAACAGAGTTTATTGCACTAGAAAAAACACGTCTCAAATTAAATTTTGAAAGTACAAATTTCATTTCAATGTTATTTTTTATTTCGACACAGGCCATGATGTTGCAGAACTACAATGCGAACCTGAGGTTCAATTCTGAGCAAATGCAGTTGTAATACAGACAGGCCACTGCATAGTTTGAATACTCAGGAAATACAATGTGATGTTTTCTTGTAGATCTAACCATAGCCTTTTTATAAGGATTTGTAATTTGCTTTGCTACGTTCTTAATACCAGCAGGCTCATTTCTCACTAGTCAATCCGATCTGTAGGTTCAGGGTCTCGCATCACGTACAGTGCGCTTTAACATTGCAGTTATAAGTAATCATGTCAAAAGCAACGGCACATTTATTGCAAATTGGAGCTGCAAAAGCATCAAATGAAAGTCGCTGTCAATACTTAAGTTTGCTGCGAGTCACACCTCGAGGGATAGTTAAGAAAGACTAAATACGTATTGTTAAATATGTAATGAAAATGATACAAGAGGTGTCCGAACAGGACCTTATCAGATCAGTTACAGAGCTTCTGAGATTTAGTTTGCATTTCTGTAAGATCAAGATTTGTTTGTGGGGCACCAGTTTTATCAAAACGACTAGTTTAGTTTTTAGGGAGAAACGAAGGTCAACCAATCGACCATAACCTGCGACATATGAATAAATATGAGACGAATATTTACAGTAACCATTACGTATTTACAGTACAGTGGAGACCAGATCTTCCAGCGAAAGTACCTATACACGCGCATGCCATTCGCGTCAGCACCTGACATTACCCACAATTCACAGTTCCAAACCATTCTGAATGCAAACCAATAAAAACATCCCTAGTTTAGATTTCAATTCATTTGCAGACCACATAGTCTTAGCAGTACATTTATTATTATTGGGTATATTTGCTTTCTCATGGTTTAAGGTCAGTGGCGGTTCTAAATATTCAGTGTAACTGACTTTATCAGGTATGCATCGATAGCCACTCGATTCTAATGTGAAACACCTCACAGATTAGGTTCATTGTTTTGTGGGACGTTACAGTGTTAATACATAAAGATCTGAAAAGGAAGGCGCAAATAAACTTGTTGAAGTATAAGTTATAATGATTGCCCCTTTGCATATAACATACCGGCAACTTTGAGGGTCACGATTGATCAAAAAGTTAAGACAATATTCGAAATTCAAGCAAGTAACACGCGTTTCGAGTCAGCTCAGATGGTCATATTCAACAAAAGTGATGCTTACAAAAACAGTTCACCCAAAAATAGAAGCTTTATTGTCATTTACTTAAGTTTGTGGCCATTCAAAGCTGTATGACTCTGTAGAACACAAAAGGAGAATTTAGCAATAGTTCTTCAGAAGGATTTGAACGGCATGAAATTGATGCTTTTTTCCTCTTATTTTGGTCCAATAGAAACTACAATTCTATGGAAAAGTAAAATTCTCAAGTCAAACCTCGAAGGAAATCGTACAGCTTTGAACCACGGATAAGGAAACGATGTTGTCTTTATTTTTGCGTGAACTACTTTTAGTTCTAGTTACAAAGCCTGCTTACCCTCTTTGATACAAAAAATGACATTCATAAAAATACCTTTTATACATCATAAAACAGTACAAAATTCATTTTTTCCCCTTTTGTATTGGCACACAAAGTAGGACTATACAGTCACCTCTGCTCGAAGAAAAAAGTTGCTAAATATATCAGTTGTTTTCCGAGTACTAGAAGAGAAGAATAAATGTATCAAATGAAAACAACATTCTTTATGATTGTTTTTAATGAGTCCGTCTCAAAAGGAAGAATGTTTCGAGTCCAAATGTGCTATCTATAAAAGCCAAAATGTCACGTGACCAGTGTTTACCCAATCACATTATTTCTATTCCAGTTTATCCAGGATGATGAAAGGAAAACATAATGGGACAAAATTTCATATCAAGTAAAATGCGTAAATTACCACATTTGTTCAAATACGGACCCTGGATTTCTATTGGAAGACATTAAATCTGAGCATCTGTTCATCAGACGAGTAAAACAAATGTTTGGTTGCTCAACCACAACCACAAATGTCTCCCAAATGTACAGGGCAGTACCGTCGTCTGCTGGACGTCTCATGATGGTGATTAGTCTCGTCCGTCACGTGCGTCTCCTGCGGTTGAGGGTCAGAGGGTTCACAGAGACCCCAGAGCATCGAGAAGGGTGGAATGAGCAGTAAAGGTTGTGGGGGGAGGAGCAGGGCGTATGATCGACAGATCTGGATCGTCGGCAGCAGTACATTGAGGTCAAGAAGAAACGGCTAAAGATCAAGCCGACTTGTCAGAGAGCCACGAAAAAAACATCTCGAACTGATCATCCCCAAAAACGGCACCGTTGCATGGCTGAAGAAGCAATTTGTGGTTGCATTTCTTGCGACTGATGCAGAAAAGCGGCATCTCGTTTTGAAATGAAAGCCAAGGGAAAAAACATGCAGTAATTACAGGGGAGAGATGCTTCAGAAGGAGAAGTCAATACGTTTAAGCAGAGGTCTTAATTTCCCAGCTGAATTTTTGGAGACGCATCCTTATCCCAAAACTGGTTTCTCTGCTCTTGCACCGGGCGCTTGGCATCTCTAGAGGTTTTCTCCTGGTTGGTATTGCGGTTCAGTAGAGGTAAAGTAGTCTTCCAGGAAGCTCTGAAGATACTCGAAGGTCGGCCTCTCCTCGGGCTCCTTGCGCCAGCAGGTCAGCATGAGATCGTGCAGGGACTCCGGGCACTCGGCGGGACAGGGCATCCTGTACCCACGCTCCACCTGGTCCAAAACTTCCCTGTTTACCATTCCTGAGCAAAGAGAAATTATGTTAACGTTCAGAATGATCATTCACACCTTAAGTGAAGCAAAAGACACGTCTAGAACAAGAAACGTGGACTTGGTAGTACCTGGATAAGGGACCCTGCCTTTAGTCGTCAGCTCTGTCAGTAAGACCCCGAAAGACCACACATCAGATTTGATGGTAAAGCGCCCATACAGAGCCGCCTCAGGCGCCGTCCATTTAATGGGGAATTTCGCTCCTGTTGTCGTACAGATATAAGAGGCTTGTTAGAATAATGACACTAATTCAATTAAGACCCCAATGTATAAAAGGCAAGAACCATTTTTGACTCACCCTGTCTGGCCGTGTATTCGTTGTCCTCTATGAGTCGGGCGAGACCAAAGTCGGCCACTTTGCACACCAGGTTATCACCCACCAGGATGTTAGCAGCCCTGAGGTCCCTGTGCACATAGTTCATTCTCTCCACGTACGCCATACCGGAGGCAATCTGAGGACAGTGCATATGTTACAGAGCAGAAGGGCTCAGTGCTGCCCCCTATAGTCCAGACACAGCAGGTTTTTATTTACATGCACAGTATAGAAATGTATTGTCGTGGTAGAGAACAGGTGCACGTTTATTCATAGGCAATTTTCCACAAAATAAGGAAGAGATGTAGTACCTGAGAGGCCATATCCACCAGCTGAGGTAAACGCAGCATCTTTCCCATGTCGCCCTTTAGGAAATCTAACAGACTTCCTGTGAAAGAAGAAAATCACATCATGGCATCTTCATGAACATTTTATTGACAGAGCTCAAAAAACGTTGTTAATATATTTAAATGTATGCAGCTATGGCAAACGTTTATGTCAGAGATTTCAGCAAAACTTCACATACTTGCAAAAATCTCAATGTCATACTGTATATCACTAACAAACTAAATAGACAAAATGAAACAAAATAGATTATAATGCCAGATTATCAAATCTACGATTCCATTTCACGTGACTTTCAATATATCTTTTTGTAAGCATAAAGGTCGTATAAGTAACACTACTATTATGTTTGAGTTGAAAGAAGAGATTCATTCTTACATCTCACCGACTCTAGAAAAGAAGAATGACCTCAGCATCACTGACCTTGTCCCATGTACTCTGTGACGATGTAGATGGGTTCCTCAGAGACGACGGCGTACAGCTGCACGAGCTTTTCATGTCGGAGTTTCTTCATGACCTGTGCCTCCTGCAAAAAGGCCTCGGTAGACATGGTGCCAGGCTTCAGAGTTTTAATGGCCACGCGTGTCGTACCGTTCCACGTACCTAAAGAAAATAAAACAGATTTTAAGTGGAAGTGTGTCCTGAATCAATTCTCACTCTCTGACAGAAAATGTCTTACCCATCCAGACTTCTCCAAAACAGCCCTGGCCCAGTTTGAGTTCCAGTCTGAGAGAGTCTCGTGGAATCTCCCAGGCGTCTCGGGCCAGACCTGTGGTTTGAGGCTTTTGTACTGGACATACATCAGTCAGACAGTGACAAAGGCCATCAGAATGTTCTGAAAGAGACGCAGAGAAAAAAAAAGGATATAAAACCGATCCGGCTGTACGATATGAATTGCTAAATGTAAATATTAAATATTTGGCCCTTTTATCTTTTAACATATATTTGCTCTGGTTACAAAAACGTCTGGGAACTATCATGAACACCTCCTACCTACACCACTGCTGCTTAATTTAAAACATTTTAACACGCAATATCTTTATTTTTCATTTCCTACCAATCTGAGTTTCATCTTTTCCAGAAATAACTCCATCACTTCCTCTCAAAGATGAGAGCTGGTGCTGGTAGAGAAATGAACTCACGTCTATAGTGGTTGACCAGCTGCTGTAAAGTAGTGAACTGTGTGCGCGACGTGATGTAAAATCCCCCGCTGTCCAGCTTCCTGATCTTGTAATGTTTGACATTTAGGCCTTTGACGTTGTCATAGTCAAGGACAGACAGACAGTAGGCACCTAAAGAGAAGAATACAACAGAACTGAAGATTGCGGGAACACAAGGGTTGAGGTTGAAATGGGCCGCACGAAATGTCTGCATTATTGATATAGAAAGACAAGTTTCAAAATAAAAGCTATTTTAAATATAAAACAAATACTATTTTAGCTAAATCAGTCAAAATATTACCCACATTGTGGGATCTCAAGTTTATTCAATGAATATTCAAATTACAATATTGTTTCTTTTTGATTGTCAATTTAATTTAATTGGATTATTCTTAACCAAGATGAATATATTTCCATCATGTTGAAATCTATTATTTAGAAATGTGCTCAGAAATGAATGCAAAAAAATGTGGAACTGTGCAGATATCGCAGAATCTAGTTCGATTCTCTAGTCGTTTAGATAATCGTATTAAAAAACAAGACCAAACGTCCAAGTAACAAACAAATACTACAAATGTAAATTACCCCTTGAAATGATTTATATAGCTTTTGAGGAGATTGTTCTTCATCCGTCGGTCTGCAGAGGGCGCTGTCGTCATCATAACACACACGCACAATAATCACTAATGGCAATGGTTATTTATTCATGCACCCTTTCTTTGTCACCGGTCCCTCGGCTTTATCCTGGTATCTCTGTGCCGTCGCTTCAAGGTTCAACCTTCTCACTCCAAGCAATAAATGCTCACGTGCCCCGTAGCGTATAATTGCTATATAAACTTTAAGAACAGCTTACGGGTTGACCTACTTCCTTCGTTCCTGCAAGCGCTTCCCTGACCTTTGCATTCCCCTATACAGCCAGCTCAACCAAAAGACGTGCATTACGCAAACTCACGTGCCTCACCATGTTTATTCAAGCATAAACATCGGTTGTGTCGAACCCGCTCAACTGGCTTCACAGAGCCATACATAGAGCGGAGATCCTTCCAATGATGAATAAAAGCCGAAGCAGTCGAGAAATTCAAGCACGACTGAATCTGACAAACAGTTGAAAGGAGAAGTAAATGTGCACTTTGTTCTAACCTGTACTTCCAGAATCTAAAATGTAGGCACAGACAAACTTCCCCAAGTGTTGGTTCCTAGTCTTGTGTTTTCACTGTCTTGGAGAGCAGAAGTTACACAGACCTCGGTACTCACCATGCAACCTACACAAATGATGTGCTGCCTCACACAGATGGCAAAACACATGTTACGCACCTTTTGTATTTATTTACCTTTGGTGGTCTCACTCTCTCTGACCAGGAACGTTCCTCTCCTGTTGTCTAAACTCAAGAGGAGACGCTCGGAGTCCCTGCGTGTGATCTTTCCAAGGTACCACCTGAAGAGAGGGAGAGACAAAAGAAGAAAAGTGACCATGATGTACCGACAACACGATCGTGTGTTCTGATGTACACGTGAAACGCAGATTAAGGCATCCCGTGAAAATAACGTCACATGACACGTTAAAGACTTTCAATTCCCTTCAGGATTCAAACAGCGCCGTTTGGGATATGTGCCTGATCCTCTGACATTTATTCTCTCTCATTCTTACCTTTTCTCCAGAGTCAATCTGAGATGACTGGCAAAGCAAGGGTGGAAAAATGAGTCATTACAGGTTTAAAAAAAATAGGTAAACTACGTGTAGAGCAACAGTACAGACAGGGGCCTGGGACAAACAGTGAAGGCTTTAAGCGCTTATCAAGGAGAAAAACAGCTTTACGGGCATGTGGAGGGATTTCTAATTTATGGAGAGAATTGTTCAACAATGAAAGAGGAGAAAGAAAAAACACGAAGGAAAAAAGGAAGGACTGAAAAGGTCACTGAATAAAGAAAGAGTGTGAATCACTCGAAGGGCTGAAGATTAAGATTTGGTTCAAATTCAGAAATCTTTCCATCTGAGGTGCAAGTTATGGGAATATTTATGTACAGTACATTACAACAATTTAGACAAACTCCAGAACTGTTATATTTCTGAACAATGTGTAAAAATCTGCGTCATGCTGACAGTTTGTAATGAAAAAAAATAACATTTTGTTGAAGGAAGGAATTTTGAACAAAAGAGATCCTTAAATATATATATATGATATATATATATATAAATGTAAAATTTTAATTTAAAAAACATTATCCAATAATTATACATATGAATATAAAGCAATAGTAAAAATATTTATAGTTTATAAACTTTATAAAAATAGATATATTTTGATTCATTTTGAAGTATGAAGAACGCTACGAAACGGATAAATAAATCTACATAAATATATATATATTATAAACTAAAATTTATAAATAAAAAAAAAAAAAATCCAATTATAATAAATAAATAAAGTATAAACAGTATAAATATATATATATATTATAAAACTATCAGTTCTGGTCCTCGATTCTGATTCTAAGCCGTTATAAAATAGCCCCCTTTATAACGGCTGACAGCACCACAAAGCCTAAATATAATTGTATTTACTTTATTTTATGAAACCTTGCTACGCATATGGAATAACCGTTTTATAAAGCAATAAGCTCCGCGTCGTGCCACAACGCCCTTAGCTGAGATGACAAAGCACTGCTTCTTGGGGCTTATTGCTTTAGTTTGGAAGAAAAAGTGAGTGGGACTCAATCTTCATTACTACAGAAATATCAATAATAATAATTTATCAAATGCTCTATAATTAAAGGGGTGTGTTCTGAGGATAGGAGAGTAAAGCAGAGGAAAAACAGATAGGAGAACATCAAAGACAAGAGGAGGATTTACTCTTCAGCCTGGATGGAGTCGGATGGTGCCACGTAATTGCTGGGAATGTAGCCGCTCTCTCCTGTCGTCAGCGAGCGAGCTAGCCACCAATCACCCTCCCTAAAAGAGAACACACACATATAATCCCAGTTAACGCGCACTTTCTGTTACACATACACCTGCAATGTGCCCTTAAAGGACTAACATTAATGTATTGGATGAGACATGGTCTCAGTCACCCATCCTGAAATTACTCCCGCACCTCAAATGAGTCACTGAAATGTCTGAAGATATAAAAACATATACAGACGATCTCTGCTAAATGATGTGCAAATCACACTTGCACATTTTGCAAAATGAGGTGATAAGAATAGCAAAATCGTTGTTTTGGGTGAACTATTTAGTGCTGAACGTGCTAGACAAATCACTGTCATGATCTCAAAAGTGAAGGATTCAGCTTCAGTGTGCAAAGTGTTGCTGTGACTGAAAACAATAATGTTTCCTACAAAATACACAAAGTCACATTTATATTCTCACAATACTATTACATAATTTATATGCACGACACCATTCAAAATTCATATGATGATGCATTTTTTATAAAGACATGAAAAGTGAAGGTTTATGAGAAGTATAAACATATAAATACTTAAAGAAAAGAAGGTTGTAATGGAATTCAGTGAGGCTCAATTATGTAGAAAATGTCGATAGTTCACATATCAAGTCTGCATCCCAATTCACATGCTTCTACTGCACACTAAAGCATGTGTGCTTTTTTTGTATTGCTCAAACATATCCATGGATGCATACTTTACCAATCTTCAGAAATGGACTCCTCTTAGTCCGTTTTAACCACATCTTCCCATTACTTTAGGGCTGCATATCAATTAATCGTTTCCAGAATAAAAGTTTTGGTTTACATAATATACGTTGGTGTACTGTGTACGATAATATGATACACACATGCATGTATCGTTTTAAGAAAAATATATGTATATATTAAATATTTATAATAATATATAATATAAATTATATATAAATATAAATGTATTTACACATGTAAATATATACACGTGTGTGTGAATTTATATATACACAATTATTATACCCAGTACACCAACATACGAAGATATTCTTCGAGATGAATCGCTATTCAGCCCTAAATAACCGCGCATGCATGTAATCTGTGTAGTAGAAAAATGAAAACTGGGATGTACTTAAAACAATCTGAAGGTCTAATGGATTATTCAGCAAGGGCTCCATCACAAAGTCAACATGAAGGACAAACATAAAATTAATTTCAGCGAGTTATGAATTGAGCTTTTGAGGCAACGGGGCACTATTTCTGGAGCTCTTCCGCAGTTTCTACCCAGACAGATAAGTCTCCGGTGGACAGCGTGAAATGACACACATACAGAACACAGAAAAAGGACATTATAGATTTAAAGGCAAAAGCAATATCACCAACCTGGGGTTGAACTTTCTCCTACACAAAGATGGAGAGCATGAAGAAGATCAGAGAAAGGAGAGAAAGTGTTTGGAGATTAAACGCAGACGGCAGAAGCGACAAGCATCCCACATTGTCTATAAAAACAGATTTAGGGTCATAAGGGGCCCTGATGCACTAAACACACGCTGTTTATCTAACTCGACTGGGTTTTGTCACTGCACTGCAGTGAAAATCGCTGTAACGTGGATTGGTTTATCTTTTAGTTGAGCTAAACCATGATTTGCGTGTGTGCTTGTCTGAAGAGATTATTCGTGTGTATTACTCCCGTGCAGTCACACAACAAAAACAGCAAATCTCCAGGTCGCTTTGTGTTGAGAGGATGTTAGCGAGACCGAAACGGCAGTGCGGTTCACCAGAATAAGGAAGTGAAGCGCAGGTGTAGAAAGGAAGGAAAACGCCGACTTTGGTCCGAGAGGGAAGAGGAGGTGCAGCGGAGCAGTTTCGTGCGCAAAAAAGCCATCATTTCGCACAAATAGCGAGCCTTCGGAATGAGCCAGTTACTATGGTTACCAAAGAGGAAGGGGAGCTACGTGTGGTTTAGGGGGACGGCAGCCGGCACAGAAGGAGACCAAACAGATGCAGGACGGGTGTGTGTGTGTGTGTGTGTGTGTGTGCGTATCCGAGGGGTATATCTATTGCCCTCCGGAGACCTTATTTTTGTCGCTTGTGTTTTCCCTTACGTGTTATTGACAATCTGGAGTCGTTCTCCTTTCCTGAATGACAAATCAGAAGCGGTGCGTGACTCATAGTCATACAAAGCCACAAATGTGGTCACCCCACCTATGAATACAACGAGAGACAAACAAGCATTTGATACTGAAGCTCTAATATTAAAGGTCATGGGTTCGATTCACACAGTCTGAGCCACTGAGGTCTGTTACCTGCTAGCGCGCCACGGTTAGGAGAGGTGATGCTGTTGGTGTTACAGCTGACGCCTCCAAACAACGCCTGCTCCGCGTTGATGATGTTGGGCTGGGTGCCGCGTCTGGTACCATCCACTGCCGGGCTCCGGCTGGGGGTGAAGGTGGATTGGGTGGGACTGTGGTGGTGTCCTCCATTTCCATCGTCTAGACTACGGGAGCGTTGGCCTGTCTCTTTGGGTTTGCTCTTTGTGGCGCCCATGGCCTACGCCTGCAGAGAAAAAAACGGTTCAATTTTGCCCACAAACAGATCTGTTCATTTTCTTTGACCGCTTGATATTTGATATGAACTAGAATATTCCTTCCTTCATGCAATTTGCAACGTCAAAACACGTAATACCAAAATAATTGTCCCTGTCTGTTTCCAGCGGCGTTACTAGAGAAAAGTCTTCATGATTTATGCATGAATTTAATTAATTATTCACAAACGATTACTGTTTGTATCAGAGTAATATTCTGTCATTTCTTAAGTAACAGTGATACTAGTACATGTATTTTGTGAGATATTGCTATTGTAAATCATAGTGACTGCTTTTAATCTCACATAAATTAGGACAAAGCCATACAAATGGTTACTTTCATCTGAGAAAAGCACAACATTAACACTTCACCGCTTCAATTCTTCCAGATTTATTCACACGCCAGGCCAAACTCCCAAATCACTCATTGTCAAGTCATAATTTGAGGTTTCATGTACATTCATAACACAAACAATAAAGCGTGAGATGTGCGGGACTTTAATTCAAACTAAAACACAAGTCTAGGTCAGAGAATCACAAAAGCCAGTGAAAATGAAAGAACGCTTGACGTGACAATGGCGTCTTATACAGACACGTTAAATCTAAATTTAACTTTGCGGGAAACCAAATGGTCAGTTTGTGTGACTCACAGTAGCTTAAGGTTTTGTTTGGTGAACTTTGACATCGCTTGAGCTGAGCGCAGGACCTCTCAGCTGTTTCCTCTCACATACCAGTGACAGCCGATCCTTCTGCAGACCCCCACCGTCAACACACACGTGCACACATTCCTTCACTCGGCCCATGTCACACTGTCTGTCTGCCAACACACACACACACGTATTTCTCCACTGTCATACAGTCTGTCAAACACAAATCTCATCCAGCAGACACACTTCTATCTGCTCTCAGTATACAATCCTCGTCTCTGCAGCACAAGCCCCCGCTTGCCCACGAGACAGTAAATTCTCCAAACTCTTTCCCAGAAATCCCAGCGGGCTGGCAGCTCAGGGCTCTTTAACACAGACCGACGTCTTAGAGAAGCTGTTACGGACTCAGCCGAGTGGAACTAATTTCGGCCGAACAGTGCGAGAGCGCAGATGAGGACCCAGGGGGGCGGCAGAAGCGGCGTCGCCTCTGAGAAGCTCTCGCTAGTGCCGTGAACCTGACGGTCACAAGACTGGAGTTATGAACATACTGCTGGGATACGGCACTCTATACAGTGCCATTAAAGACCCGAGATATCTGCTGCACTGACCCTGAAATGACACGATGTGAATCGGAGTCTTTTTTTACTTGACTGAAAGTCACTTCACGTCAGTTCAAGAAAGATACAAAAAAAGGCATGATCGAGTACAGCATTATATAAAAATCTGCAATTGGCCAATGTTGTTTAGTATACTGTAGTTATCAAACAAAGGTAGACTAAACTTTTACATCAAATAGCGTGTTACTGATACACAAGTTACAGGTTGAATTTTACTGTTCATGTTATCAGCATCCCATTGACTACACGCATTCTGGGTAATCTAAGAGCAACCGATGTCCCACCAGTGTCCAGGCACGACAACATCTAATGGCAAAAGGCACGTCATTCATTTAAAGCCACATCCGAATTCAATGCAGGGTGTGAATAATTGGGACCGTTTATAACCGCCTCCACGCCGTCATGTCCGGAAATGCCCTTAAACGATGTCACCCAATGCCGTGAGCCATGACTGAAAGAAAGAGCGAGATGTACTTCTGACATCATGTAAAGAACCAAAGTTTGCTGGTAAACAAAAGCGGTTGGACCCGGGGAAGTTTCATTCACTCCATCTGCGCCATGTTGTGTCAGCAGAGAGCGAGCCGACAGCTATTATCATCACCAGACGATTTGGATCAACAGTAGTTCGTTTAACAGCACAGCACACCAACAAAACAAAGACTATACAGATGTTTTGGATATAATATTTTGGGCTGTTCCTTATCTAGCAGGATTTATCAAACGCCACATATTTGTGGATAGTGTTGGATAAATACATTTCTTGAGCCTCAAACATATCTGAACCTCTGGTAAATCTGGGATTAGATCAGGGAATCATCCAACTTCATCCAAACACGAATTAAGGCCAAACTGTCCCACTGTGCCCACAATGAATGTGGAACACTTATTAGGGGACTAAAACAAACGACCATTTCACTCGGTCCCGGCCAAAAAAACACATCTCACTAAAACTGGTTAGTTTCATGTGATGACAGGCGGGTTGAACACTTTGACTAACTGGTCAACTATGGAGAACCCATGATTGTGACGTTTTCACACGCAGACCCGTTCACAACGAGGACAATAACGGTGAATATAGAGCTATTACTTTAGGGAATGGAGGTGTCCAAACCACATCTATAATATAAATACATTATAAATGACAAGACAGGAATGATATAGCATCTCTTTCAGAGTGATATTCTTCCAGCTGATTCATGATGAAACATTAACAGCCAATACAAATTAAAAGGCCTCACGCAAATAAAATACAAAATTTGGATGCATAAAATTTGAAGAAAACATAACGTCATCACCCATTTGAATGGACACTAGCATACTGTATATGTTGTAATCATTATCATTCTTGGTAAGAACTGAACACTTTATATTACAAATAAATAGAAATGAAAAATATTGAACAAAATTGCTACATATTTTACTAAAATGCGCATGAACTAAAATATACAAATACAATCTAATGTAAGTCAACACCAAACTAAATTCCTGCTTGGTGCTTACACGTATCTCAAATATTGTACTAATTTAAATAACAAAAAAGGCCAAAATAAAAACGGGACACGGAAACCAAACAAAAAAAAGTGAATCGCCAATAAAAAAAATGCAATGATCCGTTTCCGAAATGAGGCTGCTGGTTGGCAGTTCATTTAAAAGACCAGAAAGGCCAAATTTAAACTAATAAATGACTAACATGGGAAGAAAAACAGAAGTGATCTGTGAGAGGGTGAGTTTTGTGTACAGAGGGTGCGGGGCAGCATGTGTGCTGTTATCTGACAGCTGAAGAGATTCCTACAGATCAGATGAAGCAGAGGATTGATTCTGGAGCCGTGAGAGAGACAGACAGCTGTGTGTGGAGTACACGGAGCAGTGGGGGGCCGACGGGTCGATATTCTCCCTCTGGACTCGTTTGCATGTGGAAAAGCAGTTGGCTGGCAAAGTTTACTGTCCCAACCGAGGCTCGCTGGTACACGAATATACGGTTACTGTAGACATGCACACACAGCCAACGTGCCCGAACACGTGCTCACACAAACACACACGCGCCTGTTAACACACATTATGAGCTGTGGAGTGGAAACGTTCACTGTATTCTTTATCATTTTGTTTAGTGTTTGCACTGTAACTTCCTCATACTTTGTGCTGAATCAAAATCTCCAGCCACGGTATTTAAAAAAAGTTTGATGCTAATTTTGTCTCTCTCATTGTTTTCCGTCATGAAAAAACTGCCGACGTGAGCTCAGCTTTGCTTGGATAAGAAGTGTTCATTGTTCTCAACGCAACGGGAGCCGTAGTTTGAAGTGTGTGATACTGTCAGTATTTGTTCTTCTGTTGCTATGTTGCCTGTGATGATTCATGATTCCTCTTTTAAAGATTCTGTTTGACTTGAGGACCACAAACCAGAAGTAAAACCATCTCTGAATGACACAAGTGTTACAAAAGTGGCCGAGTAGCCAAAAACCCCCGCACCTGTGAAAGATCTCACCTGTTGACAGCGAGTGAAGACCGTCGAGTGTTCGATTTGTGTCCGATTTGTGTCATTATGCAGAAGAAGATCCAGGATCATCAATTTCAAATTACGCACATAACTATGAAAAAACACAATGACCGGACTAATACTCTGATTCAAGAGAGCACAGGACGTTGAAGTTAATAGAAACTTTATAACTTCATCTAAGCCCACAAACTATGATTTTGATTTGAGCAGACGCGTCTCAAGACCTGAACATTTCCCGTTTCTTTTTTACAATAAAAAATGACAGTAAGGGTACAGTAAAGCTGCTACTGTAGTATATTTCTGTCCATCTATACTGTACTGTCCAATGACGTCAAATCGATTTTTATAAAAAAGGACAAATATTTAGCAATTTGAAGAAAAAAAACAAGCAATTGACCACAACGCAACTGTTTAACATACATAACATTGAACACAGACAGTGATTTCCCCCATCTCTGTCAGGCCAACAGGTGCCAGACCGGCAAAGATATCCATCTTGTTATTCATGCGTTTGCATGGATGACATCAAACGTTTCATTAGTGGTAGATAAGCTTCTTTGCTACGATTTGCAAAGCAGCATCTAAGCCAAAGGAAACATGTGGATGAAAGAGTTCGATTCACTCTTCAAGAAAAGTTGAAGTAGAAAAGCACCTGAAATCACGCAAGAGCGGCGAACACAGTGCAAGAAAGTAAATGTAAAAATGTATTTCCAGCTGAACCTGCGTCACATTACCATAAACTATTAAGAATAAATCACAGCAATGACACACACTGTAAAAAGTCCGAAAATCTGAAATGTTACTGATTTCTTACAGATTTTTTTATGTATTTTTTGAAATACAGTCAAAAAACGTAAAATCACAAGAAAATTTACAAGAAAAATGGTGGAACGTGTAATTTAACAGAGAAAACACGTTATTTTACAGTTAATTTTTGGCGGCCAGCTGCCAGAAAAAAAATCTTCAGCTGCTGGTTTTTTTAACTAGATTTCCTTTTATTTACAGTTTATTTTCGAAATACAGTGAAAAACTATAAAATTAAAGAAAGAGACAACATATTTCCAAGAAAAATGGGAAAACTCTTTAATATATATCCTTGTATCCTATAATTTTACAGAATAAATTTAGTTTTTCCAGTTTACAGAAAATGTCAGTTTTTTTTTACAGATTACAGTGCATGCTTGACATTATTACGAATAAATGGGATCAAATACAGTAAACTGTGAATCTGGCTTGATGAATCAAGGAAATGAAAGTTTTTGTCTTCTCTTTACACGTCATACGGTATGTGAAGCCCCATTTATGTCAAAATAAAATGTCAAACAGAATTGTACATTTTTTAATTCAGTGTATATTCAGGCTAAGACTGAGTGAACATGGAGAGAAATAAACACACAGATCAGCAGGACATTTACTAGTAAATTAATTATAGCTGTTGATATATTTGAAAAAAGATTCCAATTAAAGGTATTAAAGAAAGAAATGATTTATATACGGCAGTACTAAAAGTGAAGTTTGTAGGTTTTGTATGTTACAGCACATCAATCCTGCTGTAATCCTTGCGCTTGTTCTTAAGAGAGATTATCAACATTGGTTCTTTAATCACTATGCCGTGATAACATTCCCTCTGGGCCTGACTCCAACTCGGACACAAATTCCAAGACTGCCAGTTTGAGAGTATGTCTCATAGGCTTTTCCATCTTTGGCAAGCAAGCTACCAGCGGCCTACGAACCACCCAGTACACCCTTTCAACCACCTACAATGCCCTGGAGTAACCATCCAGAACCCACAGAAATGTGATAAATACCACTCAAAACAACTGTGAAGCAACCTATTGGAAACCACCTACATTACACTAGCAAGCAAACACCACTCAAATTTTCAACAGGACAAGTGTGGAAAAATAAGCCTACCTATTAAAGACATGTTTACCTACTAGCAAACAGAGAGACACAAGTGGGTTTGGATGTGTTTATACATTCGCCATACATGCGTTTCAATCACAGGCAATCCCATAAATCACTTTACAGAGTTTACAATACTGTCTGTGAGGATCCAATGCTCCATCATTATGCAGTATATTTGCAAACATGCATTTAGCGGAGGTCACAAAAACTCATTTGAATTTCATTTAAAGAGCTCTGAAAGTAAAACATTCCCCACACGCTGTCAAGATCCCACTCCCAACGCTCTCCCGGTCAGTGAGACATGCGGAGACGGGAGGTGCTCGAGTCAATATTTACTCCATCTGAGGAGACTGGGTCAAGGGTTGCCAGGGAAGTGATTATTCGAATTCCAGTAGTCGGAGTTAGATGAACGAGGTGAGTCTGATCTAGAGGAGGAAAGATCACGGCAAACAGCCAGAGGATCAGATAAGACTTCGGACCAGACAGGTTGCTTTTCAGCACGGGATGAAATTAGGTGGATATGAACGCCTGACTGATCACAGCAATGATCAAGACGTTGGACTACACGGTCAGTGGGTTTATACCAGAGATACAGTATATATGAAGAGATGCCTAGTTGCCTGCATCCAAAATACTGGAACGGTCAAAGCTGGTCTATTAAAACACTTACAATCATTATAATTGCTGAACCTAAAAATGTGTCAAGACAAAGTTTAATATTTTTATGTAATTTATGTTAATATCAATTTGTATTATTATTTTACTGTATAACAACTGTATTAAATCAACGATTTGTTGACATTTGTTGTAGGTTCATTTATTTCAATAAAAAAATTGTTGAATGTGTCCTGTTGTTTTGTCACATTTAAATAAACCGTATGGTACATTGACATCTAATGGTCGAGATTGGTATCGCAGTCTAACTTCGAAATATTGGAGAGACAAGTTTAGCAAAGTTTCGGTTCTCCTCGGTTTCTATTTGATTGTTATCAGAATTAATCTACAAGAACTTTATTGTTTGTGAATGTCATAATTGTCGATTATTCACCTCGACATTGTAATTGCGATTTTTATTGTCAATTAATAGATTTTACTTAGAAAGTTATAAAACATTTGAAATCTTCAGTGAAGCAGATGCATGCCATATTCTTTTTATAAACTATCAAATAAAATAATGTACACAACAAATAATTATGGGCGTTTTGTTGTCAATTAAAAATCTAAAAACGAATAGCTAAAGGACACGTCAACGTATTCATTCTCCAATTAGCCATTGTATCCGGTGTCCAAACACACTGCCGAAACCCACAGATATAAGCACAAATGGACAGCTGTAATTGAGGCCTTTGACGATTATGTACTGTATTCTTATTGTAATCCTGATTAGTTTTACGATTAATTGTGTAGCCCTACCTATCATTTATTTACTTATTCTTTATAATGGAATATTGTATGTCTACATGGACCGTATTTACTATACTTGATTGATGATTGCCATTAGCTCATAATCTAAACCCCTCAGGTTTCTATGTCAACGTGAGTAAACTGTACTAGAAATAGGATTTTTCATCCATCGTCCAAGTCCAATTACAGAAAATTGACAACCACAATAGTTGAATCTCAACAGATCATGCACTTCTTATGCCAACGTTAGCCTGGTGTGTCAATTACATTAAGTTCAGAGCTCATCTGTCCTTGAAATTTTTACTTAAACAACCTTCATCTGCTTTGGTTAATGTCTTTGATATGCAGGAAAATATAAGCCGTATAAATGTTACTCTGCATGAAACGTATGTGATATGACAAGGCATCTTAAAACGTAGATGCATGACCAAAGACTTGTGCCACGATGATGCTTTCCTTGGCATGGTTATTATTCGCCAGGTTTAACATCCAATTGCTTTCAAAAGTAGTCTCAAATAATGTGCCTTGTTGTTGTTAAAGAAAATCATGCACTATGAGTTCTCAAAACAGTGCAGAACAATCTCAGTTGATACTCGACGTTAACAACAAGATTGTTCATTATATGGGTACTGTCACATTCTGATACCATGCTCACTTCCAGTTTAGATCGGTTGTAAGGAAAACACCTGTGTGTTTGTACTACGTTGGGTTGGCATGCTAGGTCCTGCGCTTTCAAGGTTTCAGTGTAAGACAAGCAAGAAACAAGAACTTGGCCTAGCGAACAACCACAGCTCCAAAAGACACCATAAAAGGACAATTTTCTCTAAAAATGACCTGCGATGATTCACACCTATCAAATGTATTCACAGTTTCGGACCAGAACTAAAGCAAGAACGTCGTCAGCTTAAAATAAAACTTCACATTCCCCGCGACGGAGGATTGATGGAGAGGTGTCGGCATGCGCGTACAGTGTAAACATCACATTCTTTCAACTCCAGGTTATCTCAAGGAGAACCGTAAAACGTCTTTAACCTCAAGATAAACCTGCTCTATGAATGTGTGATAATGAACATGACCCGCGGCCCGAAGACCGATAAATGTAAAACGGCAATGAGCTTCCATCGTGCCATATGGCTGGATTATAACGGTTATTGAATATGCATACGGAGCTAGTTACAGTAACACTGGTGAGTCACGCTTATGCGCTCTCCTGCCGTGTTCTGTAAACATTCATACGAGCACACTTCCTTTCTGCATCTAAATATGCTCATGGTGTATATGTGCTGTGGTCACGAGCATTAGAGAAAAGAGAGGGTGGATGGGGGATGTTGCGCTAGATATACAGCGTGGGGAGGAAGAGATACGGATCCTCCGGGGTTTGTCTTTCCCCGCAATACTTCCCAAACGTATAGTGCTGAAAGCGCTCTTCTGCCAGTCTACTTTTGCAAATGATAAACTTCTTCACTGTATCGTCCTCTCTTACGTTTTCTGTCTCACTGCACCTTTATCACCAAAGGCCCAAAGAAGAGAAAAAGCGATTTAACATCGAGAATCACATTTATAAAAGATACACGCTACCTTTCAGTCTACAGCCCTTCGGAGGAGAGAGACTCATTCGTTGGTAAACTTTGCATCCTTCTGTACACGTAATGAAAGGTGGACATTGACTTAAGCACAGCATGGGTCAAAAGCGTCTGACATGGGCGCGGGATTTTCATTGAGCTGTGTCAGACACAATGTTTAAGACAAATGGTTGAAGAAAATGTATGAGGACTAGATAGGATTTAAGAACTGACAGGGAATATTACACATTGTATTTAGATGAAGTACTCCTGAAGTTATTTAGCAAGTACATAAAAGTTACAGATCTTGCCGCTTTAAGAGAAGCATCCACACATAAACTACTATATATATATATATATACTACAAAAAGAAAAATGATTGAGATCACATTCAGAGCATTTTCGTGCTGAAAATCGATTAAATATTGAATTTAAAAGGCTGAAACATTTAAAGATCTAAAACTGCACCACGCCAACATAGAAAAACCATAAGTCAATTCTCTATTGGTGTTGAGTTTTTGTTATTCAGTAGTTAACATTCTTATTGTGACGTGAAGGTCACACACTTCAGGTCACTGTTGAAGCCTTACGGTTAAGCTTATTTCACACAATATGCGCTCACCACAATGACAGATGCATTCTTGTTGTAGGCCTAGAATGCCACCGCATTTAAAGACGAGTCCTGACATCTCTCTAGCACACCCAGGCCAAGGAAGGGAATCTGCCTGGAGCATTTTGAATCATTTTGAGCAATGAGCCCACAGGTCATACATTCTACACGCATGTCAGACCAAGAAACACTCCTGTTTAATACAAAGATCACACATCATGAACCACACTTAAAGGGATAGTTCACCCAAAAATCCTGTCATCATTTAGATTTCTGGAAAAATGTCAGTTCTGGAACATCATTGACATCCATAGTTGGAAAAATATATAGTATTAATTTTGTTCTTTTGAACACAAAATGAGATATTTTGAAGAATATAGGAAAATAAACAGTTCTGGGGCACCATTGACTGCCATTTGAGATTTCCTAACATGGTAGTCTATGATGTCCCAGAACTGAAAATTACTAACATTCTTCCAAATATCTTACTAACAAATATCCAAACATAATTTATATAGGTATGACACGAGGGTGAGTAAATGAAGACTGAATTTTCATTTTTGGGTAACTAAGAGCAACGGTGATTGCACACTTGAAGGCTTGAAACAAACCCAACCAGCTTTCAGAAAAATCGCATTATAACGTCTAAATGCAAATAAAAACGGATTAAAAATCCAACCATTTACCGACAGTAGTCTTAAAAATCTTCACTTTGGTTTTGCCTTTATGACCTTTCATCGAAATATAATTACTTGCTCCACCTCTGAAATGAGTTTCTTTCAAGGCTATAGGGTCATCAAGTTCTCTTATCCAACTCCTCCCCTCTAAATACACTTCTTAATTCAACTCAAAATTTGCCTTTTTTTCACTTTAAAATCTGACAGATATTTACTGCCACAGGAGCACATGGTAGGTCTCGTCTATCTCGATATATATACATTATTACACAAAAAAAGCTAATTGTACACGGGCTGCTAGAACTGTGCGCTCTGCCTCTACATGTGTTTGAAGCTGCAAGAACTGCATTTTGAAAACAAGCCCGAGCGCGTCAAGTCACGGCCCAACGCCAGAGCTGACAGTCAAAATCATCTGATCGCAGGTCAGTCAGAAATAGAGCGGGTTCCACATTCTTTCAGTGCTGAACTCCCTCTGGAAATACATAGAGGAAATAGACATGACTAAGAGAAGAGTCATTACGAAAGAACAGGTTTGGAGAAATAAAGATTTCCACTGCATCTCACAATGTTGTTTAAAGGGTACACCCAGAAAGAGATATTGTGTCATCATTTACTCACCCTCAAGTTGTACCAAACCCTTACACATTTCTTCAACACAAAGAAAGACATTTTGAAGAATGTTAACAACTGAGATTTCTGGGGCACCATTGACTACCCTTGTAGAAAGGATTATTGTATATATTTTTAACACAAAGGAAAATATTTTATAGAATTTAGGAAAACAAACAGTACCATGTTAATGCCCCATGTCATTTTTCCAAATATCCGTCTTTGTGTTCATCAGAAGAACGAAGACATTTACAAAGGTTTGGACCAATGTGAGGTTGAGTAATTCATGACGGAATTTCCGTTTTTAGGTGAACTATCCCTTTAACAATTCAAACATCTATTAACACAAGAGACTTCCAGCAAAATGATCTGACAGCATACAAATATTCAAGGGAAATACCACTGTGGTCGTGTGAATTCACAGACGTCTGCTGCACGAGCATGTGACTCCTAGAAATTTTTACACTCCGACATTTTCCAGAAGAATTGGGAGATTATGGAGAAGTCTATTCCTTGAGGGGATATTTCAACCCAAAATAAAAATGATGTCATTATTTATTCGTCCTCGTGTCATTTTAAATGCATAAGAGTCTTTCTTCTGTGAAACACAAAATAAGATATTTTGAGAAATGTGGTTTTGTGTCCATGGGAGTCAATGCTGTTTTGTTACCAACATTTTTCTAAATATCTCTTTTTTTTGTGTTCTGCAGACATACAAGTTTGGAATGACATGAGTGCTGTGTAAATGATAAAAGATGGTGGTTAAGAACTGTTTGGTTATAAGCATTCATCCAAATATCTTTCTCTGTGTTCATCAGAACAAAGACATTTATACAGATTTGAAACAACTCGAGGGTGAGCAAATGATCACAGAATTTAAATTTGTGGTTCAATGGCCTCATAATGAAAAACTAGTATAACACATATAATAGTACATCTAATTAGGTATGCAACAATAAGTTCATTTTAACGATTCTTTTACCTTTAAACGTTTCTGGTCAATTATTTTTAATAAACTAATTTTAGATGTTCTTCCAGAGCAACCAAGAAAAATGGTTTTAATAGCCACGTTTATCAGCATTCAGACAGCAGTCTGATTCAAACACTATGCTTTTGTTCCTATAATGTACACATTCATAAATACTTTACCTACATCAACATTGCTTTGCTAATAGCCGTAAGTGAATGATCATGACAGAAAGACAGTGCTGTACTGGGTTTTAACCGA
The DNA here is from genome assembly GCF_947034865.1 of Barbatula barbatula. Taxonomy (NCBI): domain Eukaryota; kingdom Metazoa; phylum Chordata; class Actinopteri; order Cypriniformes; family Nemacheilidae; genus Barbatula; species Barbatula barbatula. The sequence goes on along the minus strand of NC_136780.1, from coordinate 2,538,642 downwards.
GACCAGCGTGCAGTCGAAGAAATTTAACCAGAGGAAATTATTTATGATATATCGGCTATAATATATTGGCCTGAATTTTATTATCGATACGGATAACATCAAAAATGAGGCCGATACCGATATGGCCCATAATTTATCGAGCATCCCTAAATGTTGGCTTTAAATTAATTATATATCTTTTCTAACTAAGGTTTATATGAACAATAACACTCAGCTAAAACGTTAAGTCGTGACGTTTAAGTTAAGCCAATTTTGAGACAAAATGTGCTAAAAAATGTCCATTTGGATTTGAACTGTCATGACCAGGCATATTGATATTAATATATTTTCAGTTAAGAACACTTAGAGGACCTGGAGAAATCACCGTCCAATGTCAACAAGCTTTTGGATATTATTTAGATCAGTGAAGACACCAGCCACATTAGCGGAAACCAATGAGTTCTTCATAATCCTGTAGACCTATTCAACAATTAAGATGAAAACCCACGTCATATTAATCCATCTTCTCCCATCACATACCGGAAGGAGAGAACAGAGGAAGGATTGAAATGAGACGTGAAGCATCTGTGGCCCAACTCTCTCTCTTTCTCTCAGTGTCGAGGGGTTGACAGGAAGTGGCCCTGAAACCCGTGTGGACACAGTAGCGCTGTGTTCCTCTGATGGGACCACCGGCACATCCTCCATTCAACTGAACTGAACGGATGAATGTACTGTTGAGTGTTTTGTGGGGTCACTCACCTCGAACACTTTCAGTGACAGAAACCAGTCTCACCAACACATTAAGTGACGACAATAAAAACGCCTTGCGGCAATCTACTAGCCGACAGACATTAGCTTATTAAGTGCTAAAGGACCTCACTTAAAGCCTAAAACTAAGCTTTAAGGTACAGTTCAACTAAAATAAAACAAATTCATTTTTATGAATTTTCATAATCCATGTCATTCCAAACTTGTATGACTTTCCTTCTGCGGAACACAAAAGAAGATATTTTGAAGAATGTCGGTAACCGAATGACACGGGTCTCCATTGTGTCCTTGAACGTTGGTACGAACTCATTTAACACATAACTGGGACAGAAGGACAGAAAATCGAGAGGCATCAACACGCAGCGAAAAAACTGTATTAAAATTGAAAGAGAGGTGTGGGTGGCCACAATATATCTCGCTTGCATTGTCCAAACCCAGAGTCAGATAGCACTTGCCGGTTTAAAATGCAAATTTCATGGCCAATCTGGATGATGCGTAAATCAAACAGCGCACAAAAAACGTGTATAGACCTCAACGTCATGACACTATTGTACACTCATATCAAGTGTTTACACACACATAAAAGACAAGGTGATAGCGTGTCCTGTTTACAGATTGCAATCATTCAAAGCCTTTCTCATGATGTTCGGTGCGAACCGTCTAAATCTTATTTATCGCAAAACACTCAATAATTTACAGATATAATATTTATATTTAATATAAACGCAGATTCTTTTTTTCTGTGGAACACAAAAGAAGGTATTTTGAAAGATGTCAGTGGGGGCAAATGGGGTTGTAGAAAATCATTCATAGATTCGGAATGACATTAAGGTGAGTAAATGAATGAATTCTTGGGTGAACTATCCCTACCCTATAGCACACGTACATCTCGAAGACGTCTTTTTGATGTCTGCGTTTACATCGGCAAGATGTATGTTTGTATTCTGCGATGTCAAAAAGATGCCATATAGACATTTTAAAGATGACTGTAAGATGTTTATGATTAAGAATGTATGTAAAACTGCTTTTTCTAAGTGGTTTATACATATGTTTTCTGGACCTTGAGATCTTTAGAAGACATAACCCAGACATACCTGTGCTATCAAGTTTTACGCCTTTTTATTTAACCTCAGAATACAAGCAAAAAGCAATACATTTTCACAAAAATGTATTTAAACATATGTGACCCTGGATCACAAAACCAGTCTTAAGTAGCACGGGAACATTTTTAGTAAAAACCAAAAATACATTGTGTGGGTCAAAATTATAGATTGTTCTCTTATGCCAAAAATCATTAGGATATTAAGTAAAGATCATGTTCCATAAAGACATTTTGTACATTTTCAACCCAAAATATATAATAAACTTTATTTTTGTGAGTGGATGGCCTGCTACAGTGCCTCGGATTAACAACTTCAAAGGCGATTTTCTCAATATTTAGATTTTTTTCACCCTTTACTTCCAGAGTTTTAAACTCTTGTATCTCCACCAGATATTGTCCCATTTTATCAACCCATATCAATAAAATGCTTAACTATTCAGCATTCAGTTGATGTAAAAATCTCAATTTCGAACAATTGACCCATAAGACTGGTTTTGTTGTCCAGGGTCACATATAGTATTTCCTGTCTTTTGATTTTTAAAGGGAAATACAAATATAGGTCATAGTTTATTACAGCAGAAAATCATCGTCCACCGTGTTGGATTAAAATCTCTTACATGATGCAATTCAGCGAATCTGTTTTTCTGCGTTTCCGTCAAATAGATTATCTGTTGTTCTCTCATTTCCCTCTTCTCGGTTAATCTTGTCTTTCACGATCGCTTGTTCACATAATAGCATTTCAAAAGATGAAGCTACTTTTTATTGCACGCCAATTCTCAAAGGCAGCCCACAGAAACAGACGCATCATTCATAGCCAAGCTCAGTGTATGACTCTCGGCAGACAGAGGGCCTCAGTGACGGGAGGACAAAGGGTCCCCTGCTTCGGCACGTTACCAATTAACAGGAATTTCGCCTTTAAGAGCTGCTTTCCCAATGATCAAATTTCAAGACGACTCACACTTCCACGGCGTTCACTGCAAGGCATTGAGTGAATTCGGAAAGGCATTAGGGCCACTTCACAGGCTCTGTGTTTCCACTTTGAGGGCCCTCAATGCTCTTATGAGCACATCTAATTAAGAGCGCCGGTTCCTCCTCAGAAAAGAGCTCATAAGAAGCATCAACAGCTACAGGCAATGCAGGAGAACAGAAACCCACAAACACTATTGAAGGCTACATGCATTAGCTAATAGCTACAGGGCACTATTGTGTGGGATAAACAGGGAATACAGTAGAATCAAGAACTACACCATTAGATTTAGAGGAGAATTTAACATGATGTTCTTTTGTTGGAAATCTAATGGGAATATTTACCGCTTCAAAGTGTAATTGTACTTTTGTGGCATTTGACTATGGGGTGCCGTTTGTAAAGCGGCTCCCTCTGAAAATAACAGCAACATTTTGTCACATTTAGCTTCAAACAATGTTTAAAAAACTGGTATGAATTTTTGAGGGTCACTTTTTAGCACATTTAGAACAATATTTGTCAACTTAGAGATATTTTAAATAGTTAAATCTAAACATTAAATGTTACACCTAAATGTTAAATCTAAATCTAAATGTTAAATTTAAATATAAATCTAAATATTAAATCTAAATGTTAAATCTAAATCTAAATCTAAATGTTAAATCTAAATATTAAATCTTAATCTAAATCCAAATGTTAAATCTAAATGTTAAATCTAAATCTAAATCTAAATGTTAAATCTAAATATTAAATCTAAATCTAAATCTAAATGTTAAATCTAAATATTAAATCTTAATCTAAATCTAAATGTTAAATCTAAATGTTAAATCTAAATATTAAATCTAAATCTAAATCTAAATGTTGAATCTAAATGTTTCGGGTGAAACTAAATATTTAGCTAATATGCAAAATCAAAATGCCGGTAACCGGAAATACCAAAATAAAAGCTCGAGGAGGTCAGTGTGTGTTTATAGTGTCAAATAATGACTAAAAAAAACATCTCATCCGGGGAAATGGACTCTTGGACATGGATTATCGTGATAATAACTACCTAAATAATAAACACGTTTGGAGAAACTGTATTTGAAGAGTACTTTGAGTTTTTAGTGTCACTTTTATGAAGGGGGCGAGACTTATGACCTGTAGCCACTATAGCCAGCCACGAGGGGCTCACTTTGACTGATCTGTCATGTTCGCTTGCATGAAGGCCAGCAAGAGCCTGTCCCCGCCCGCCCCTGACCAGGTCGCGCTGCGAAAATGTCCAACGAATCGGCGTTAGCCGAGAACATCGGCAGAGCCGTCCTGGCGGCTATTCAAACTTTTTCAACAGCGACAGCAACCGCCTAATCCATGTCCAAGAGTCCATTTCCCCGGATGAGATGTTTTTTTAGTCATTATTTGACACTATAAACACACACTGACCTCCTCGAGCTTTTATTTTGGTATTTCCGGTTACCGGCATTTTGATTTTGCATATTAGCTAAATATTTAGTTTCACCCGAAACATTTAGATTCAACATTTAGATTTAGATTTAGATTTAATATTTAGATTTAACATTTAGATTTAGATTTAACATTTAGATTTAGATTAAGATTTAATATTTAGATTTAACATTTAGATTTAGATTTAGATTTAATATTTAGATTTAACATTTAGATTTAGATTTAGATTTAACATTTAGATTTAACATTTAGATTTAGATTAAGATTTAATATTTAGATTTAACATTTAGATTTAGATTTAGATTTAACATTTAGATTTAATATTTAGATTTATATTTAAATTTAACATTTAGATTTAGATTTAACATTTAGGTGTAACATTTAATGTTTAGATTTAACTATTTAAAATATCTCTAAGTTGACAAATATTGTTCTAAATGTGCTAAAAAGTGACCCTCAAAAATTCATACCAGTTTTTTAAACATTGTTTGAAGCTAAATGTGACAAAATGTTGCTGTTATTTTCAGAGGGAGCCGCTTTACAAACGGCACCCCATATTTGACAGGCTGACATTGATGGAAAACACCTTTTTCTTATAATTATAATGAAAATATTGGAAAAAATGTTGTATACCATATTTGTTACATTTTCTTTTCATAAAATACTAATGTACACTGTTAAAAAATGTGTTACAGAACGTATGTTACAGATTTTCACATATTTTTGAAATACAAATGAATTTAAATAACAAAAAAAGACTGCAAGTTTTCTACGTGAATAACATGCAAGTATATTTATATTTTATAGGATTTTACTGGAACCTCAGCAACTGGATATTTGTTAACATAATACAATTTTCCGAGGTTTTATATATTTGTCATTCATCTTTCTATATAGAAAAGTACCATGTATTGTTTTCCACGGTCTACTTTACCATAATATCTACTGTGTGTTAAGCTGCAAAATGCTAGAAATAAATCTGAATCGAAATATTAAAGTATCACTAGTATTTTTACTCACGGTGATCGATTTAAACAAACCCCTAAATCTAAAAAACGAATGACAAACACCAGAAAATCCCTTCTTTTCACATCCCTTCTTAGAGCACTAAAATACAGGAACAGGCTTGACTAAATACTCAAACCTGAGGTTGCATCTACCACATCCTTTTCACAACATGCGCTTTAAAAAACTGAAGAGTCAACTAAAGCTTTGGATAAGCTCTGGCAAACACTCAACTGGCAAAACGCCCGTGATAACCAGGACATACAATGACACAACTGGAACTGCAATGGTATTAAGCACAGGTCAAGCAGGGAGAGGACAAAGAAAGGATAAGAGAAAGATAAACAGAAAAGATGACTGCTTTATCAGGCCTCACTTTGTGAAGAATCGAGCCGTTATCACGATGTCAATAAAGAGAGAGAGAGAGAGCGTGGACGACAAGCGGCCCTTCATTTCCATGACACTGTTAGGACTCTAAACCAGTCCTGCGCAGATTCAAACAAGTATTGATTTGGTTAGTAAAACCACACTCGCGATTTCACTTACCTACTGTAAGTGCCATTTTCCACAAGAAACGAACGAACCAAAACTAACCACTCGAAGGACAGCAAGTGTGGGCGAGGTCTTTACTGAGATGAGAAGTTGTTTACTTTAGATCAGGGGTCCCCAAACCTTTTCTGCAAGGGCCACATAATTCTCCCTGTCTTTAATGGGGGGCCGGGTCGGTTTTTTAATAGACAATTACATGGGCCGGAGGTACTACTCGAATTATTGTGGAGATTTAATTATGATTTCAAATGTATTTATTATGCCTCCTAATGGTAGAAGAGTTCATTTTGTTATGCACCGTACAGACAAATGATTACTTTTCAAGAGATATACCCTACTTAAAGAGCATTGTTATCATAATTCAATACTATCATAATGAATTTCTCAAAATGAATGGCAACCCTTTCCCAACCACTTTGCCATTTTGTCGTCTTTTTGAAATTTTCCGCTGTCTCGCGCATCAGCTGTTCTATCGCTATGGTACGTTATTTTGAGCATACCATTCTGTTGGTAGATGAATTTAACAAATAATTATTAATGTTACAAAATGTCTCATGCATTGTTCAGAGGGCCGGTCCAAATCTGTGGGTGGGCCGTAGTTTGGCGGGCCCCTGCTTTCACGAGCACGGCACTGGACTGTGATTTCAGATATGGTGCTGTATTGGACATCTCTTTACATTAGAAAATCCGTAAATGCAAGGCGTCACTCGTAAATGGGAAAATGGGACTGCTCTGAAAGAGACGGTTGAGCACCCAAATATATGTTTTTTCATTTTTAATTAAACATGCATGACTCACTTCTCGTAGCAAAAAATCATAATCTTGATAGATCAGAGATAGAGCTGTAGATGAGTGAGAGTGAGAGTGAGAGTGAGATGGATGTATAGATAGAGAGAGAGAGATAGAGAGAGATAGAGAGAGATAGAGAGAGATAGAGAGAGATAGAGAGAGATAGAGATAGAGAGAGCTAGAGAGAGCTAGAGAGAGAGATAGAGAGAGATAGAGAGAGATAGAGAGAGATAGAGAGAGATAGAGAGAGATAGAGAGAGATAGAGAGAGCTAGAGAGAGCTAGAGAGAGATAGAGAGAGATAGAGAGAGATATAGAGATATAGAGATATAGAGATATAGAGATATAGAGATATAGAGATAGATGGATAGATGGATGGATGGATGGATGGATGGATGGATAGATGGATAGATGTGGAGAGAGAGAGAGAGAGAGAGAGAGAGAGAGAGAGAGAGAGAGAGAGAGAGAGAGAGAGAGAGAGAGAGAGAGAGAGAGAGAGAGAGAGAGATGAATAGATAGATGGATATATAGATGGAGAGAGAGATAGAGATAGATGGATAGATAGATGGAGAGAGAGAGATAGATAGAGATAAATGGATGAATGAATGGTAGATAGATGGATATATAGATGGAGAGAGCTAGATGTGTAGATAGATGGACATATAGATGGAGGAAAGAGAGAGATAGAGAGAGGAATAGAAAGATAGAGAGATAGAGAGAGATAGATGGGTAGATAGATGGATATATAGATGGAGAGAGAGATAGAGATAGATGGATATATAGATGGATATATAGATGGAGAGAGAGATAGAGATAGATGGATAAATAGACAGAGAGAGATAGATGTGTAGATAGATGGATATATAGACAGAGAGAGAGAGAGAGAGAGAGACAGAGACAGAGAGAGAGAGACAGAGAGAGAGAGAGACAGAGAGAGAGTAGATGGA